>NW_027551948.1:0-60750 GCF_045843805.1 Urocitellus parryii | reverse complement strand
GGGTGAAAAAATGTTTGCTGAGATTTCAGGAAACTCGTAGTTTTTTGGAAGCTTGGCAACCCCTTTCAATGAAAGGGATTCTCGTCATTCTCTGCTTGGGGCTACTTCAATAGCACACAAACCATAGTGATAGAACTTGGAACTATATTATTGTGCCAAGTTTCAAAGAGCTAGCACAAACGGTGTTTGATTTAGAGTTCCAACTACATGTATCTATATAGGAGAAAACAGAGTGAAACCTAAATATGAAAACGATTACTGCAAAGGAACGGTTTAACCTAGAAGAACGAAATTTGTGAGCCAAGTGGGATTGGTGTACTGATCATTAAATGGAAGTTTCATCAAGATTGGGTGAAAAAATGTCTGCTGAGATTTTCAGGAAACTCGCAGTTTTTTGAAGCCTGGCAACCCCTTTCTATGAAAGGGATTCTCGTCAGTCTCTGCTTGGGGCTACTTCAATAGCACACAAACCATAGCGATAGAACTTGGAACTACATTATTGTGCCAAGTTTCAAAGAGCTAGCACAAACCGTGTTTGATTTAGAGTTCCAACTACATGTTTCCATATAGGAAGAAAACAGAGTGAAACCTAAACATGAAAACGGTTACTGCAAAGGAACGGTTTAACCTAGAAGAACGAAATTTCGTGAGCCAAGTGGGATTGGTGTACTGATCATTAAATGGAAGTATCATCAAGATTGGGTGAAAAAATGTTTGCTGAGATTTCAGGAAACTCGTAGTTTTTGGAAGCTTGGCAACCCCTTTCAATGAAAGGGATTCTCGTCAGTCTCTGCTTGGGGCTACTTCAATAGCACACAAACCATAGCGATAGAACTTGGAACTACATTATTGTGGCCAGTTTCAAAGAGCTAGCACAAACCGTGTTTGATTTAGAGTTCCAACTACATGTATCCATATAGGAGAAAACAGAGTGAAACCTAAACATGAAAACGGTTACTGCAAAGGAACGGTTAAACCTAAAAGAACGAAATTTAGTGAGCCAAGTGAGATTCGTGTACTGATCACAACCCTGCAAGTATTATAAAGATTGGGTGAAAAAATGTTTGCTGAGATTTCAGGAAACTCGCAGTTTTTTGGAAGCTTGGCAACCCCTTTCAATGAAAGTGATTCTTGTCAGTCTCTGCTTGGGGCTACTTCAATAGCACACAAACCTTAGCGATAGAACTTGGAACTACATTATTGTGCCAAGTTTCAAAGAGCTAGCACAAACCGTGTTTGATTTAGAGTTCCAACTACATGTATCCATATAGGAGAAAACAGAGTGAAACCTAAACATGAAAACGGTTACTGCAAAGGAACGGTTTAACGTAGAAGAACGAAATTTGGTGAGCCAAGTGGGATTGGTGTACTGATCTTTAAATAGAAGTATCATCAAGATTGGGTGAAAAAATGTTAGCTGAGTTTTCAGGAAACTCGTAGATTTTTGGAAGCTTGGCAACCCCTTTCAATGAAAGGGATTCTCGTCAGTCTCTGCTTGGGGCTACTTCAATAGCACACAAACCATAGCAATAGAACTTGGAACTACATTATTGTGCCAAGTTTCAAAGAGCTAGCACAAACCGTGTTTGATTTAGAGTTCCAACTACATGTATCCATATAGGAGAAAACAGAGTGAAACCTAAACATGAAAACGGTTACTGCAAAGGAACGGTTTAACCTAAAGAACGAAATTTGGTGAGCCAAGTGGGATTCGTGTACTGATCACTACCTGCAAGTATCATCAAGATTGGGTGAAAAAATGTTTGCTGAGATTTCAGGAAACTCGCAGTTTTTTGGAAGCTTGGCAACCCCTTGCAATGAAAGGGATTCTGTCAGTCTCTGCTTGGGGCTACTTCAATAGCACACAAACCATAGCGAAAGAAACTTGGAACTACATTATTGTGCCAAGTTTCAAAGAGCTAGCACAAACCGTGTTTGATTTAGAGTTCCAACTACATGTATCCATATAGGAGAAAACAGAGTGATACCTAAACATGAAAACGGTTACTGCAAAGGAACGGTTTAACCTAGAAGAACGAAATTTGGTGAGCCAAGTGGATTGGTGTACTGATCTTTAAATGGAAGTATCATCAAGATTGGGTGAAAAAATGTTTGCTGAGATTTCAGGAAACTCGCAGTTTTTTGAAGCCTGGCAACCCCTTTCTATGAAAGGGATTCTCGTCAGTCCTGCTTGGGGCTACTTCAAATAGCACACAAACCATAGCGATAGAACTTGGAACTACATTATTGTGCCAAGTTTCAAAGAGCTAGCACAAACCGTGTTTGATTTAGAGTTCCAACTACATGTATCCATGTAGGAGAAAACAGAGTGAAACTAAACATGAAAACGGTTACTGCAAAGGACGGTTTAACCTAGAAGAACGAAATTTGGTGAGCCAAGTGGGATTCGGGTACTGATCACTACCTGCAAGTATCATCAAGATTGAGTGAAAAATGTTTGCTGAGATTTCAGGAAACTCCGCAGTTTTTTGGAAGCTTGGCAACCCCTTTCAATGAAAGGGATTCTTGTCAGCCTCTGCTTGGGGCTACTTCAATAGCACACAAACCATAGCGATAGAACTTGGAACTACATTATTGTGCCAAGTTTCAAAGAGCTAGCACAAACCGTGTTTGATTTAGAGTTCCAACTACATGTATCCATATAGGAGAAAACAGAGTGAAACCTAAACATGAAAACTGTTTACTGCAAAGGAACGGTTTAACCTAGAAGAACGAAATTTCGTGAGCCAAGTGGGATTGGTGTACTGATCATTAAATGGAAGTATCATCAAGATTGGGTGAAAAAATGTTTGCTGAGATTTCAGGAAACTCGTAGTTTTTTGGAAGCTTGCAACCCCTTTCAATGAAAGGGATTCTCGTCAGTCTCTGCTTGGGGCTACTTCAATAGCACACAAACCATAGCGATAGAACTTGGAACTACATTATTGTGCCAAGTTTCAAAGAGCTAGCACAAACCGTGTTTGATTAGAGTTCCAACTACATGTATCCATATAGGAGAAAACAGAGTGAAACCTAAACATGAAAACGGTTACTGCAAAGAACGGTTAAACCTAAAAGAACGAAATTTAGTGAGCCAAGTGAGATTCGTGTACTGATCACACCCTGCAAGTATTATAAAGATTGGGTGAAAAAATGTTTGCTGAGATTTCAGGAAACTCGCAGTTTTTTGGAAGCTTGGCAACCCCTTTCAATGAAAGTGATTCTTGTCAGTCTCTGCTTGGGGCTACTTCAATAGCACACAAACCATAGCGATAGAACTTGGAACTACATTATTGTGCCAAGTTTCAAAGAGCTAGCACAAACGTGTTTGATTTAGAGTTCCAACTACATGTATCCATATAGGAGAAAACAGAGTGAAACCTAAACATGAAAACGGTTACTGCAAAGGAACGGTTTAACGTAGAAGAACGAAATTTGGTGAGCCAAGTGGGATTGGTGTACTGATCTTTAAATAGAAGTATCATCAAGATTGGGTGAAAAAATGTTAGCTGAGTTTTCAGGAAACTCGTAGATTTTTGGAAGCTTGGCAACCCCTTTCAATGAAAGGGATTCTCGTCAGTCTCTGCTTGGGGCTACTTCAATAGCACACAAACATAGCAATAGAACTTGGAACTACATTATTGTGCCAAGTTTCAAAGAGCTAGCACAAACCGTGTTTGATTTAGAGTTCCAACTACATGTATCCATATAGGAGAAAACAGAGTGAAACCTAAACATGAAAACGGTTACTGCAAAGGAACGGTTTAACCTAAAGAACGAAATTTGGTGAGCCAAGTGGGATTCGTGTACTGATCACTACCTGCAAGTATCATCAAGATTGGGTGAAAAAATGTTTGCTGAGATTTCAGGAAACTCGCAGTTTTTTGGAAGCTTGGCAACCCCTTGCAATGAAAGGGATTCTTGTCAGTCTCTGCTTGGGGCTACTTCAATAGCACACAAACCATAGCGAAAGAACTTGGAACTACATTATTGTGCCAAGTTTCAAAGAGCTAGCACAAACCGTGTTTGATTTAGAGTTCCAACTACATGTATCCATATAGGAGAAAACAGAGTGATACCTAAACATGAAAACGGTTACTGCAAAGGAACGGTTTAACCTAGAAGAACGAAATTTGGTGAGCCAAGTGGGATTGGTGTACTGATCTTTAAATGGAAGTATCATCAAGATTGGGTGAAAAAATGTTTGCTGAGATTTCAGGAAACTCGCAGTTTTTTGAAGCCTGGCAACCCCTTTCTATGAAAGGGATTCTCGTCAGTCCTGCTTGGGGCTACTTCAATAGCACACAAACCATAGCGATAGAACTTGGAACTACATTATTGTGCCAAGTTTCAAAGAGCTAGCACAAACCGTGTTTGATTTAGAGTTCCAACTACATGTATCCATGTAGGAGAAAACAGAGTGAAACCTAAACATGAAAACGGTTACTGCAAAGGAACGGTTTAACCTAGAAGAACGAAATTTGGTGAGCCAAGTGGGATTCGGGTACTGATCACTACCTGCAAGTATCATCAAGATTGAGTGAAAAAATGTTTGCTGAGATTTCAGGAAACTCGCAGTTTTTTGGAAGCTTGGCAACCCCTTTCAATGAAAGGGATTCTTGTCAGCCTCTGCTTGGGGCTACTTCAATAGCACACAAACCATAGCGATAGAACTTGGAACTACATTATTGTGCCAAGTTTCAAAGAGCTAGCACAAACCGTGTTTGATTTAGAGTTCCAACTACATGTATCCATATAGGAGAAAACAGAGTGAAACCTAAACATGAAAACGGTTACTGCAAAGGAACGGTTTAACCTAGAAGAACGAAATTTGGTGAGCCAAGTGGGATTGGTGTACTGATCATTAAATGGAAGTATCATCAAGATTGGGTGAAAAAATGTCTGCTGAGATTTCAGGAAACTCGTAGTTTTTTGGAAGCTTGGCATCCCCTTTCAATGAAAGGGATTCTCGTCAGTCTCTGCTTGGGGCTACTTCAATAGCACACAAACCATAGCGATAGAACTTGGAACTACATTATTGTTGCCAAGTTTCAAAGAGCTAGCACAAACCGTGTTTGATTTAGAGTTCCAACTACATGTATCCATATGGGAGAAAACAGAGTGAAACCTAAACATGAAAACGGTTACTGCAAAGGAACGGTTTAACGTAGAAGAACGAAATTTGGTGAGCCAAGTGGGATTGGTGTACTGATCTTTAAATAGAAGTATCATCAAGATTGGGTGAAAAAATGTTTGCTGAGATTTCAGGAAACTCGTAGATTTTTGGAAGCTTGGCAACCCTTTCAATGAAAGGGATTCTCGTCAGTCTCTGCTTGGGGCTACTTCAATAGCACACAAACCATAGCGATAGAACTTGGAACTACATTATTGTGCCAAGTTTCAAAGAGCTAGCACAAACCGTGTTTGATTTAGAGTTCCAACTACATGTATCCATATAGGAGAAAACAGAGTGAAACCTAAACATGAAAACGGTTACTGCAAAGGAACGGTTTAACCTAGAAGAACGAAATTTGGTGAGCCAAGTGGGATTGGTGTACTGATCATTAAATGGAAGTATCATCAAGATTGGGTGAAAAAATGTTTGCTGAGATTTCAGGAAACTCGTAGTTTTTTGGAAGCTTGGCAACCCCTTTCATTGAAAGGGATTCTCGTCAGTCTCTGATTGGGGCGACTTCAATAGCACACAAACCATAGCGATAGAACTTGGAACTACATTATTGTGCCAAGTTTCAAAGAGCTAGCACAAACCGTGTTTGATTTAGAGTTCCAACTACATGTATCCATATAGGAGAAAACAGAGTGAAACCTAAACATGAAAACGGTTACTGCAAAGGAACGGTTTAACCTAGAAGAACGAAATTTGGTGTGCCAAGTGGGATTGGTGTACTGATCATTAAATGGAAGTATCATCAAGATTGGGTGAAAAAATGTTTGCTGAGATTTCAGGAAACTCGTACTTTTTTGGAAGCTTGGCAACCCCTTTCAATGAAAGGGATTCTCGTCATTCTCTGCTTGGGGCTACTTCAATAGCACACAAACCATAGCGATAGAACTTGGAACTATATTATTGTGCCAAGTTTCAAAGAGCTAGCACAAACGGTGTTTGATTTAGAGTTCCAACTACATGTATCTATATAGGAGAAAACAGAGTGAAACCTAAATATGAAAACGATTACTGCAAAGGAACGGTTTAACCTAGAAGAACGAAATTTGGTGAGCCAAGTGGGATTGTGTACTGATCATTAAATGGCAGTTTCATCAAGATTGGGTGAAAAAATGTCTGCTGAGATTTCAGGAAACTCGCAGTTTTTTGAAGCCTGGCAACCCCTTTCTATGAAAGGGATCCTCGTCAGTCTCTGCTTGGGGCTACTTCAATAGCACACAAACCATAGCGATAGAACTTGGAACTACATTATTGTGCCAAGTTTCAAAGAGCTAGCACAAACCGTGTTTGATTTAGAGTTCCAACTACATGTATCCATATAGGAGAAAACAGAGTGAAACCTAAACATGAAAACGGTTACTGCAAAGGAACGGTTTAACCTAGAAGAACGAAATTTCGTGAGCCAAGTGGGATTGGTGTACTGATCATTAAATGGAAGTATCATCAAGATTGGGTGAAAAAATGTTTGCTGAGATTTCAGGAAACTAGTAGTTTTTTGGAAGCTTGGCAACCCCTTTCATTGAAAGGGATTCTCGTCAGTCTCTGATTGGGGCTACTTCAATAGCACACAACCATAGCGATAGAACTTGGAACTACATTATTGTGCCAAGTTTCAAAGAGCTAGCACAAACCGTGTTTGATTTAGAGTTCCAACTACATGTATCCGTATAGGAGAAAACAGAGTGAAACCTAAACATGAAAACGGTTACTGCAAAGGAACGGTTTAACCTAAAGAACGAAATTTGGTGAGCCAAGTGGGATTCGTGTACTGATCACTACCTGCAAGTATCATCAAGATTGGGTGAAAAAATGTTTGCTGAGATTTCAGGAAACTCGCAGTTTTTTGGAAGCTTGGCAACCCCTTTCAATGAAAGGGATTCTTGTCAGTCTCTGCTTGGGGCTACTTCAATAGCACACAAACCATAGCGATAGAACTTGGAACTACATTATTGTGCCAAGTTTCAAAGAGCTAGCACAAACCGTGTTTGATTTGGAGTTCCAACTACATGTATCCATATAGGAGAAAACAGAGTGAAACCTAAACATGAAAACGGTTACTGCAAAGGAACGGTTTAACCTAGAAGAACGAAATTTGGTGAGCCAAGTGGGATTCGGGTACTGATCACTACCTGCAAGTATCATAAAGATTGAGTGAAAAAAATGTTTGCTGAGATTTCAGGAAACTCGCAGTTTTTGGAAGCGTGGCAACCCCTTTCAATGAAAGGGATTCTTGTCAGCCTCTGCTTGGGGCTACTTAAATAGCACACAAACATAGCGATAGAACTTGGAACTACATTATTGTGCCAAGTTTCAAAGAGCTAGCACAAACCGTGTTTGATTTAGAGTTCCAACTACATGTATCCATATAGGAGAAAACAGAGTGAAACCTAAACATGAAAACGGTTACTGCAAAGGACCGGTTTAACCTAGAAGAACGAAATTTGGTGAGCAAGTGGGATTGGTGTACTGATCATTAAATGGAAGTATCATCAAGATTGGGTGAAAAAAGTCTGCTGAGATTTCAGGAAAACTCGTAGTTTTTTGGAAGCTTGGCATCCCCTTTCAATGAAAGGGATTCTCGTCAGTCTCTGCTTGGGGCTACTTCAATAGCACACAAACCATAGCGATAGAACTTGGAACTACATTATTGTGCCAAGTTTCAAAGAGCTAGCACAAACCGTGTTTGATTTAGAGTTCCAACTACATGTATCCATATAGGAGAAAACAGAGTGAAACCTAAACATGAAAACGGTTACTGCAAAGGAACGGTTTAACGTAGAAGAACGAAATTTGGTGAGCCAAGTGGGATTGGTGTACTGATCTTTAAATAGAAGTATCATCAAGATTGGGAGAAAAAATGTTTGCTGAGATTTCAGGAAACTCGTAGATTTTTGGAAGCTTGGCAACCCTTTCAATGAAAGGGATTCTCGTCAGTCTCTGCTTGGGGCTACTTCAATAGCACACAAACCATAGCGATAGAACTTGGAACTACATTATTGTGCCAAGTTTCAAAGAGCTAGCACAAACCGTGTTTGATTTAGAGTTCCAACTACATGTATCCATATAGGAGAAAACAGAGTGAAACCTAAACATGAAAACGGTTACTGCAAAGGAACGGTTTAACCTAGAAGAACGAAATTTGGAGAGCCAAGTGGGATTGGTGTACTGATCATTAAATGGAAGTATCATCAAGATTGGGTGAAAAAATGTTTGCTGAGATTTCAGGAAACTCGTAGTTTTTTGGAAGCTTGGCAACCCCTTTCATTGAAAGGATTCTCGTCAGTCTCTGATTGGGGCGACTTCAATAGCACACAAACCATAGCGATAGAACTTGGAACTACATTATTGTGCCAAGTTTTAAAGAGCTAGCACAAACCGTTTTTGATTTAGAGTTCCAACTACATGTATCCATATAGGAGAAAACAGAGAGAAACCTAAATATGAAAACGGTTACTGCAAAGGAACGGTTTAACTTAGAAGAACGAAATTTGGTGAGCCAAGTGGGATTGGTGTACTGATCATTAAATGGAAGTATCATCAAGATTGGGTGAAAAAATGTTTGCTGAGATTTCAGGAAACTCGTTGTTTTTGGAAGCTTGGCAACCCCTTTCAATGAAAGGGATTCTAGTCAGTCTCTGCTTGGGGCTACTTCAATAGCACACAAACCATAGCGATAGAACTTGGAACTACATTATTGTGCCAAGTTTCAAAGAGCTAGCACAAACCGTGTTTGATTTAGAGTTCCAACTACATGTATCCATATAGGAGAAAACAGAGTGAAACCTAAACATGAAACGGTTACTGCAAAGGAACGGTTTAACCTAGAAGAACGAAATTTGGTGTGCCAAGTGGGATTGGTGTACTGATCATTAAATGGAAGTATCATCAAGATTGGGTGAAAAAATGTTGCTGAGATTTCAGGAAACTCGTAGTTTTTTGGAAGCTTGGCAACCCTTTCAATGAAAGGGATTCTCGTCCTTCTCTGCTTGGGGCTACTTCAATAGCACACAAACCATAGTGATAGAACTTGGAACTATATTATTGTGCCAAGTTTCAAAGAGCTAGCACAAACGGTGTTTGATTTAGAGTTCCAACTACATGTATCTATATAGGAGAAAACAGAGTGAAACCTAAATATGAAAACGATTACTGCAAAGGAACGGTTAACCTAGAAGAACGAAATTTGGTGAGCCAAGTGGGATTGGTGTACTGATCATTAAATGGAAGTTTCATCAAGATTGGGTGAAAAAATGTCTGCTGAGATTTCAGGAAACTCGCAGTTTTTTGAAGCCTGGCAACCCCTTTCTATGAAAGGGATTCTCGTCAGTCTCTGCTTGGGGCTACTTCAATAGCACACAAACCATAGCGATAGAACTTGGAACTACATTATTGTGCCAAGTTTCAAAGAGCTAGCACAAACCGTGTTTGATTTAGAGTTCCAACTACATGTATCATATAGGAGAAAACAGAGTGAAACCTAAACATGAAAACGGTTACTGCAAAGGAACGGTTTAACCTAGAAGAACGAAATTTCGTGAGCCAAGTGGGATTGGTGTACTGATCATTAAATGGAAGTATCATCAAGATTGGGTGAAAAAATGTTTGCTGAGTTTTCAGGAAACTCGTAGTTTTTTGGAAGCTTGGCAACCCCTTTCAATGAAAGGGATTCTCGTCAGTCTCTGCTTGGGGCTACTTCAATAGCACACAAACCATAGCGATAGAACTTGGAACTACATTATTGTGCCAAGTTTCAAAGAGCTAGCACAAACCGTGTTTGATTTAGAGTTCCAACTACATGTATCCATATAGGAGAAAACAGAGTGAAACCTAAACATGAAAACGGTTACTGCAAAGGAACGGTTAAACCTAAAAGAACGAAATTTAGTGAGCCAAGTGAGATTCGTGTACTGATCACACCCTGCAAGTATTATAAAGATTGGGTGAAAAAATGTTTGCTGAGATTTCAGGAAACTCGCAGTTTTTGGAAGCTTGGCAAACCCCTTTCAATGAAAGGTGATTCTTGTCAGTCTCTGCTTGGGGCTACTTCAATAGCACACAAACCATAGCGATAGAACTTGGAACTACATTATTGTGCCAAGTTTCAAAGAGCTAGCACAAACCGTGTTTGATTTAGAGTTCCCAACCTACATGTATCCATATAGGAGAAAACAGAGTGAAACCTAAACATGAAAACGGTTACTGCAAAGGAACGGTTTAACGTAGAAGAACGAAATTTGGTGAGCCAAGTGGGATTGGTGTACTGATCTTTAAATAGAAGTATCATCAAGATTGGGTGAAAAAATGTTAGCTGAGTTTTCAGGAACTCGTAGATTTTGGAAGCTTGGCAACCCCTTTCAATGAAAGGGATTCTCGTCAGTCTCTGCTTGGGGCTACTTCAATAGCACACAAACCATAGCAATAGAACTTGAACTACATTATTGTGCCAAGTTTCAAAGAGCTAGCACAAACCGTGTTTGATTTAGAGTTCCAACTACATGTATCCATATAGGAGAAAACAGAGTGAAACCTAAACATGAAAACGGTTACTGCAAAGGAACGGTTTAACCTAAAGAACGAAATTTGGTGAGCCAAGTGGGATTCGTGTACTGATCACTACCTGCAAGTATCATCAAGATTGGGTGAAAAAATGTTTGCTGAGATTTCAGGAAACTCGCAGTTTTTTGGAAGCTTGGCACCCCTTGCAATGAAAGGGATTCTTGTCAGTCTCTGCTTGGGGCTACTTCAATAGCACACAAACCATAGCGAAAGAACTTGGAACTACATTATTGTGCCAAGTTTCAAAGAGCTAGCACAAACCGTGTTTGATTTAGAGTTCCAACTACATGTATCCATATAGGAGAAAACAGAGTGATACCTAAACATGAAAACGGTTACTGCAAAGGAACGGTTTAACCTAGAAGAACGAAATTTGGTGAGCCAAGTGGGATTGGTGTACTGATCTTTAAATGGAAGTATCATCAAGATTGGGTGAAAAAATGTTTGCTGAGATTTCAGGAAACTCGCAGTTTTTTGAAGCCTGGCAACCCCTTTCTATGAAAGGGATTCTCGTCAGTCCTGCTTGGGCTACTTCAATAGCACACAAACCATAGCGATAGAACTTGGAACTACATTATTGTGCAAGTTTCAAAGAGCTAGCACAAACCGTGTTTGATTTAGAGTTCCAACTACATGTATCCATGTAGGAGAAAACAGAGTGAAACCTAAACATGAAAACGGTTACTGCAAAGGAACGGTTTAACCTAGAAGAACGAAATTTGGTGAGCCAAGTGGGATTCGGGTACTGATCACTACCTGCAAGTATCATCAAGATTGAGTGAAAAAATGTTTGCTGAGATTTCAGGAAACTCGCAGTTTTTTGGAAGCTTGGCAACCCCTTTCAATGAAAGGGATTCTTGTCAGCCTCTGCTTGGGGCTACTTCAATAGCACACAAACCATAGCGATAGAACTTGGAACTACATTATTGTGCCAAGTTTCAAAGAGCTAGCACAAACCGTGTTTGATTTAGAGTTCCAACTACATGTATCCATATAGGAGAAAACAGAGTGAAACCTAAACATGAAAACGGTTACTGCAAAGGAACGGTTTAACCTAGAAGAACGAAATTTGGTGAGCCAAGTGGGATTGGTGTACTGATCATTAAATGGAAGTATCATCAAGATTGGGTGAAAAAATGTCTGCTGAGATTTCAGGAAACTCGTAGTTTTTTGGAAGCTTGGAATCCCCTTTCAATGAAAGGGATTCTCGTCAGTCTCTGCTTGGGGCTACTTCAATAGCACACAAACCATAGCGATAGAACTTGGAACTACATTATTGTGCCAAGTTCAAAGAGCTAGCACAAACCGTGTTTGATTTAGAGTTCCAACTACATGTATCCATATGGGAGAAAACAGAGTGAAACCTAAACATGAAAACGGTTACTGCAAAGGAACGGTTTAACGTAGAAGAACGAAATTTGGTGAGCCAAGTGGGATTGGTGTACTGATCTTTAAATAGAAGTATCATCAAGATTGGGTGAAAAAATGTTTGCTGAGATTTCAGGAAACTCGTAGATTTTTGGAAGCTTGGCAACCCCTTTCAATGAAAGGGATTCTCGTCAGTCTCTGCTTGGGGCTACTTCAATAGCACACAAACCATAGCGATAGAACTTGGAACTACATTATTGTGCCAAGTTTCAAAGAGCTAGCACAAACCGTGTTTGATTTAGAGTTCCAACTACATGTATCCATATAGGAGAAAACAGAGTGAAACCTAAACATGAAAACGGTTACTGCAAAGGAACGGTTTAACCTAGAAGAACGAAATTTGGTGAGCCAAGTGGGATTGGTGTACTGATCATTAAATGGAAGTATCATCAAGATTGGGTGAAAAAATGTTTGCTGAGATTTCAGGAAACTCGTAGTTTTTTGGAAGCTTGGCAACCCCTTTCATTGAAAGGGATTCTCGTCAGTCTCTGATTGGGGCGACTTCAATAGCACACAAACCATAGCGATAGAACTTGGTACTACATTATTGTGCCAAGTTTCAAAGAGCTAGCACAAACCGTGTTTGATTTAGAGTTCCAACTACATGTATCCATATAGGAGAAAACAGAGAGAAACCTAAATATGAAAACGGTTACTGCAAAGGAACGGTTTAACTTAGAAGAACGAAATTTGGTGAGCCAAGTGGGATTTGTGTACTGATCATTAAATGGAAGTATCATCAAGATTGGGTGAAAAAATGTTTGCTGAGATTTCAGGAAAGTCGTAGTTTTTTGGAAGCTTGACAACCCCTTTCAATGAAAGGGATTCTCGTCAGTCTCTGCTTGGGGCTACTTCAATAGCACACAAACCATAGCGATAGAACTTGGAACTACATTATTGTGCCAAGTTTCAAAGAGCTAGCACAAACCGTGTTTGATTTAGAGTTCCAACTACATGTATCCATATAGGAGAAAACAGAGTGAAACCTAAACATGAAAACGGTTACTGCAAAGGACGGTTTAACCTAGAAGAAACGAAATTGGTGTGCCAAGTGGATTGTGTACTGATCATTAAATGGAAGTATCATCAAGATTGGGTGAAAAAATGTTTGCTGAGATTTCAGGAAACTCGTAGTTTTTTGGAAGCTTGGCAACCCCTTTCAATGAAAGGGATTCTCGTCATTATCTGCTTGGGGCTACTTCAATAGCACACAAACCATAGCGATAGAACTTGGAACTATATTATTGTGCCAAGTTCAAAGAGCTAGCACAAACGGTGTTTGATTTAGAGTTCCAACTACATGTATCTATATAGGAGAAAACAGAGTGAAACCTAAATATGAAAACGATTACTGCAAAGGAACGGTTTAACCTAGAAGAACGAAATTTGGTGAGCCAAGTGGGATTGGTGTACTGATCATTAAATGGAAGTTTCATCAAGATTGGGTGAAAAAATGTCTGCTGAGATTTCAGGAAACTCGCAGTTTTTGAAGCTTGGCAACCCTTTCTATGAAAGGGATCCTCGTCAGTCTCTGCTTGGGGCTACTTCAATAGCACACAAACCATAGCGATAGAACTTGGAACTACATTATTGTGCCAAGTTTCAAAGAGCTAGCACAAACCGTGTTTGATTTAGAGTTCCAACTACATGTATCCATATAGGAGAAACAGAGTGAAACCTAAACATGAAAACGGTTACTGCAAAGGAACGGTTTAACCTAGAAGAACGAAATTTCGTGAGCCAAGTGGGATTGGTGTACTGATCATTAAATGGAAGTATCATCAAGATTCGGTGAAAAAATGTTTGCTGAGATTTCAGGAAACTCGTAGTTTTTTGGAAGCTTGGCAACCCCTTTCAATGAAAGGGATTCTCGTCAGTCTCTGCTTGGGGCTACTTCAATAGCACACAAACCATAGCGATAGAACTTGGAACTACATTATTGTGCAAGTTTCAAAGAGCTAGCACAAACCGTGTTTGATTTAGAGTTCCAACTACATGTATCCATATAGGAGAAAACAGAGTGAAACCTAAACATGAAAACGGTTACTGGAAAGGAACGGTTAAACCTAGAAGAACGAAATTTAGTGAGCCAAGTGAGATTCGTGTACTGATCACACCCTGCAAGTATT
This sequence comes from Urocitellus parryii, assembly GCF_045843805.1. Taxonomy (NCBI): domain Eukaryota; kingdom Metazoa; phylum Chordata; class Mammalia; order Rodentia; family Sciuridae; genus Urocitellus; species Urocitellus parryii. Next base: position 46,452 of record NW_027551948.1, on the reverse strand, counting down.
ATAAAGATTGGGTGAAAAATTTTTGCTGAGATTTCAGGAAACTCGCAGTTTTTGGAAGCTTGGCAACCCCTTTCAATGAAAGGGATTCTTGTCAGTCTCTGCTTGGGGCTACTTCAATAGCACACAAACCATAGCGATAGAACTTGGAACTACATTATTGTGCCAAGTTTCAAAGAGCTAGCACAAACCGTTTGATTTAGAGTTTCCAACTACATGTATCCATATAGGAGAAAACAGAGTGAAACCTAAACATGAAAACGGTTACTGCAAAGGAACGGTTTAACATAGAAGAACGAAATTTGGTGAGCCAAGTGGGATTGGTGTACTGATCTTTAAATAGAAGTATCATCAAGATTGGTGAAAAAATGTTTGCTGAGATTTCAGGAAACTCGTAGATTTTTGGAAGCTTGGCAACCCCTTTCAATGAAAGGGATTCTCGTCAGTCTCTGCTTGGGGCTACTTCAATAGCACACAAACCATAGCAATAGAACTTGGAACTACATTATTGTGCCAAGTTTCAAAGAGCTAGCACAAACCGTGTTTGATTTAGAGTTCCAACTACATGTATCCATATAGGAGAAAACAGAGTGAAACCTAAACATGAAAACGGTTACTGCAAAGGAACGGTTTAACCTAGAAGAACGAAATTTGGTGAGCCAAGTGGGATTGGTGTACTGATCATTAAATGGCAGTTTCATCAAGATTGGGTGAAAAAATGTCTGCTGAGATTTCAGGAAACTCGCAGTTTTTTGGAAGCCTTGGCAACCCCTTTCAATGAAAGGGATCCTCGTCAGTCTCTGCTTGGGGCTACTTCAATAGCACACAAACCATAGCGATAGAACTTGGAACTACATTATTGTGCCAAGTTTCAAAGAGCTAGCACAAACCGTGTTTGATTTAGAGTTCCAACTACATGTATCCATATAGGAGAAAACAGAGTGAAACCTAAACATGAAAACGGTTACTGCAAAGGAACGGTTTAACCTAGAAGAACGAAATTTCGTGAGCCAAGTGGGATTGGTGTACTGATCATTAAATGGAAGTATCATCAAGATTGGGTGAAAAAATGTTTGCTGAGATTTCAGGAACTCGTAGTTTTTTGGAAGCTTGGCAACCCCTTTCAATGAAAGGGATTCTCGTCAGTCTCTGCTTGGGGCTACTTCAATAGCACACAAACCATAGCGATAGAACTTGGAACTACATTATTGTGCCAAGTTTCAAAGAGCTAGCACAAACCGTGTTTGATTTAGAGTTCCAACTACATGTATCCATATAGGAGAAAACAGGAGTGAAACCTAAACATGAAAACGGTTTACTGCAAAGGAACGGTTTAACGTAAAGAACGAAATTTGGTGAGCCAAGTGGGATTGGTGTACTGATCTTTAAATAGAAGTATCATCAAGATTGGGTGAAAAAATGTTTGCTGAGATTTCAGGAAACTCGTAGATTTTTGGAAGCTTGGCAACCCCTTTCAATGAAAGGGATTCTCGTCAGTCTCTGCTTGGGGCTACTTCAATAGCACACAAACCATAGCAATAGAACTTGGAACTACATTATTGTGCCAAGTTTCAAAGAGCTAGCACAAACCGTGTTTGATTTAGAGTTCCAACTACATGTATCCATATAGGAGAAAACAGAGTGAAACCTAAACATGAAAACGGTTACTGCAAAGGAACGGTTTAACCTAAAGAACGAAATTTGGGGAGCCAAGTGGGATTCGTGTACTGATCACTACCTGCAAGTATCATCAAGATTGGGTGAAAAAATGTTGCTGAGATTTCAGGAAACTCGCAGTTTTTTGGAAGCTTGGCAACCCCTTTCAATGAAAGGGATTCTTGTCAGTCTCTGCTTGGGGCTACTTCAATAGCACACAAACCATAGCGAAGAACTTGGAACTACATATTGTGCCAAGTTTCAAAGAGCTAGCACAAACCGTGTTTGATTTAGAGTTCCAACTACATGTATCCATATAGGAGAAAACAGAGTGAAACCTAAACATGAAAACGGTTACTGGCAAAGGAACGGTTTAACCTAGAAGAACGAAATTTGGTGAGCCAAGTGGGATTGGTGTACTGATCTTTAAATGGAAGTATCATCAAGATTGGGTGAAAAAATGTCTGCTGAGATTTCAGGAAACTCGCAGTTTTTTGGAAGCTTGGCAACCCCTTTCAATGAAAGGATTCTCGTCAGTCTCTGCTTGGGGCTACTTCAATAGCACACAAACCATAGCGATAGAACTTGGAACTACATTATTGTGCCAAGTTTCAAAGAGCTAGCACAAACCGTGTTTGATTTAGAGTTCCAACTACATGTATCCATATAGGAGAAAACAGAGTGAAACCTAAACATGAAAACGGTTACTGCAAAGGAACGGTTAAACCTAGAAGAACGAAATTTAGTGAGCCAAGTGAGATTCGTGTACTGATCACACCCTGCAAGTATAATAAAGATTGGGTGAAAAAATGTTTGCTGAGATTTCAGGAAACTCGCAGTTTTTTGGAAGCTTGGCAACCCCTTTCAATGAAAGGGATTCTTGTCAGTCTCTGCTTGGGGCTACTTCAATAGCACACAAACCATAGCGATAGAACTTGGAACTACATTATTGTGCCAAGTTTCAAAGAGCTAGCACAAACCGTGTTTGATTTAGAGTTCCAACTACATGTATCCATATAGGAGAAAACAGAGTGAAACCTAAACATGAAAACGGTTACTGCAAAGGAACGGTTTAACGTAGAAGAACGAAATTTGGTGAGCCAAGTGGGATTGGTGTACTGATCTTTAAATAGAAGTATCATCAAGATTGGGTGAAAAAATGTTTGCTGAGATTTCAGGAAACTCGTAGATTTTTGGAAGCTTGGCAACCCCTTTCAATGAAAGGGATTCTCGTCAGTCTCTGCTTGGGGCTACTTCAATAGCACACAAACCATAGCAATAGAACTTGGAACTACATTATTGTGCCAAGTTTCAAAGAGCTAGCACAAACCGTGTTTGATTTAGAGTTCCAACTACATGTATCCATATAGGAGAAAACAGAGTGAAACCTAAACATGAAAACGGTTACTGCAAGGAACGGTTTAACCTAAAGAACGAAATTTGGTGAGCCAAGTGGGATTCGTGTACTGATCACTACCTGCAAGTATCATCAAGATTGGGTGAAAAAATGTTTGCTGAGATTTCAGGAAACTCGCAGTTTTTTGGAAGCTTGGCAACCCCTTTCAATGAAAGGGATTCTTGTCAGTCTCTGCTTGGGGCTACTTCAATAGCACACAAACCATAGCGAAAGAACTTGGAACTACATTATTGTGCCAAGTTTCAAAGAGCTAGCACAAACCGTGTTTGATTTAGAGTTCCAACTACATGTATCCATATAGGAGAAAACAGAGTGAAACCTAAACATGAAAACGGTTACGCAAAGGAACGGTTTAACCTAGAAGAACGAAATTTGGTGAGCCAAGTGGGATTGTGTACTGATCTTTAAATGGAAGTATCATCAAGATTGGTGAAAAAATGTCTGCTGAGATTTCAGGAAACTCGCAGTTTTTTTGGAAGCTTGGCAACCCCTTTCAATGAAAGGGATTCTCGTCAGTCTCTGCTTGGGGCTACTTCAATAGCACACAAACCATAGCGATAGAACTTGGAACTACATTATTGTGCCAAGTTTCAAAGAGCTAGCACAAACCGTGTTTGATTTAGAGTTCCAACTACATGTATCCATATAGGAGAAAACAGAGTGAAACCTAAACATGAAAACGGTTACTGCAAAGGAACGGTTAAACTAGAAGAACGAAATTTAGTGAGCCAAAGTGAGATTCGTGTACTGATCACACCCTGCAAGTATTATAAAGATTGGGTGAAAAATGTTTGCTGAGATTTCAGGAAACTCGCAGTTTTTGGAGCTTGGCAACCCCTTGCAATGAAAGGATTCTTGTCAGTCTCTGCTTGGGGCTACTTCAATAGCACACAAACCATAGCGATAGAACTTGGAACTACATTATTGTGCAAGTTTCAAAGAGCTAGCACAAACCGTGTTTGATTTAGAGTTCCAACTACATGTATCCATATAGGAGAAAACAGAGTGAAACCTAAACATGAAAACGGTTACTGCAAAGGAACGTTTAACGTAGAAGAACGAAATTTTGGTGAGCCAAGTGGGATTGGTGTACTGATCTTTAAATAGAAGTATCATCAAGATTGGGTGAAAAAATGTTTGCTGAGATTTCAGGAAACTCGTAGATTTTTGGAAGCTTGGCAACCCCTTTCAATGGAAAGGGATTCTCGTCAGTCTCTGCTTGGGCTACTTCAATAGCACACAAACCATAGCAATAGAACTTGGAACTACATTATTGTGCCAAGTTACAAAGAGCTAGCACAAACCCGTGTTTGATTTAGAGTTCCAACCTACATGTATCCATATAGGAGAAAACAGAGTGAAACTAAATATGGAAAACGGTTACTGCAAAGGAACGGTTTAACCTAAAGAACGAAATTTGGTGAGCCAAAGTGGGATTCGTGTACTGATCACTACTGCAAGTATCATCAAGATTGGGTGAAAAAATGTTTGCTGAGATTTCAGGAAATTCGCAGTTTTTGAAGCTTGGCAACCCCTTTCAATGAAAAGGGATTCTTGTCAGTCTCTGCTTGGGGCTACTTCAATAGCACACAAACCATAGGAAAGAACTTGGAACTACATTATGTGCCAAGTTTCAAAGAGCTAGCACAAACGGTGTTTGATTTAGGATTCCACCTACATGTATCCATATAGGAGAAAACAGAGTGAAACCTAAACATGAAAACGGTTACTGCAAAGAAACGGTTTAACCTAGAAGAACGAAATTTTGGTGAGCCAAGTGGGATTGTGTGTATTGATCTTTAAATGGAAGTATCATCAAGATTGGGTGAAATAATGTCTGCTGAGATTTCAGGAAACTGCAGTTTTTTGAAGCCTGCAACCCCTTTCTATGAAAGGGAATCTCGTCAGTCTCTGCTTGGGGCTACTTCAATAGCACACAAACCATAGCGATAGAACTTGGAACTACATTATTGTGCCAAGTTTCAAAGAGCTAGCACAAACCGTGTTTGATTTAGAGTTCCAACTACATGTATCCATATAGGAGAAAACAGAGTGAAACCTAAAACATGAAAACGGTTACTGCAAAAGGAACGGTTTAACATAGAAGAGCGAAATTTGGTGAGCCAAGTGGGATTGGTGTACTGATCTTTAAATAGAGTATCATCAAGATTGGGTGAAAAAATGTTTGCTGAGATTTCAGGAAACTCGTAGTTTTTTGGAGCTTGCAACCCCTTTCAATGAAAGGGATTCTCCGTCAGTCTCTGCTTGGGGCTACTTCAATAGCAGACAAACCATAGCAATAGAAACTTGGAACTACATTATTGTGCCAAGTTTCAAAGAGCTAGCACAACCGTGTTTGATTTAGAGTTCCAACTACATGTATCCATATAGGAGAAAACAGAGTGAAACCTAAACATGAAAATGGTTACTGCAAAAGGAACGGTTTAACCTAGAAGAACGAAATTTGGTGAGCCAAGTGGGATTCGTGTACTGATCACTACCTGCAAGTATCATCAAGATTGGGTGAAAAAATGTTTGCTCATATTTCAGGAAACTCGCTGTTTTTTGGAAGCTTGGCAACCCCTTTCAATGAAAGGGATCTTGGCAGTCTCTGCTTGGGGCTCTTCAATAGCACACAAACATAGCTGATAGAACTTGGGAACTACATTATTGTGCCAAGTTTAAAGAGCAGCACATAACCGTGTTTGATTTAGAGTTCCAACTACATGTACCATATAGGAGAAATCAGAGTGAAACCTAAACATGAAAACGGTTACTGCAAAGGAACGGTTTAACCTAGAAGAACGAATTTGGTAGCCAAGTGGGATTGGTGTTCTGATCATTAAATAGAAGTATCATCAAGATTGGGTGAAAAAATGTTTGCTGAGATTTCAAGAAACTCGTCAGTTTTTTGGAAGCTTGGCAACCCCTTTCATTGAAAGGGATTCTCGTCAGTCTCTGATTGGGGCTACTTCAATAGCACACAAACCATAGCGATAGAACTTGGAACTACATTATTGTACCAAGTTTCAAAGAGCTAGCACACACCGTGTTGATTAGAGTTCCAATCTACATGTATCCATTATAGGAGAAAACAGAGTGAAACCTAAACATGAAACGGTTACTGCAAAGGGAACGGTTTAACGTAGAAGAACGAAATTTTGGTGAGCCAAGTGGGATTTGTGTACTGATCATTAAATGGAAGATCATCAAGATTGGGTGAAAAAATGTTTGCTGAGATTTCAGGAAACTCGTAGTTTTTTGGGAAGCTTGTCAACCCCTTTCAATGGAAAGGGATTCTCGTCAGTCTCTGCTTGGCTACTTCAATAGCACACAAACCATAGCCGATAGAACTTGGAACTACATTATTGTGCCAAGTTTTCAAAGAGCTAGCACAAACCGTGTTTGATTTAGAGTTCCAACTACATGTATCCATATAGGAGAAAACAGAGTGAACCTAAACATGAAACAGTTACTGCAAAGGAACGGTTTAACCTAGAAGAAGGAAATTTGGTTGAGCCAAGTGGATTGGTGTACTGATCATTAAATGAAGTATCATCAAGATTGGGGTGAAAAAATATTTGCTGAGATTTCAGGAAACTCGTAGTTTTTTGGAAGCTTAGGCAAACCCTTTCAATGAAAGGGATTTCTCATCAGTCGCTGCTTGGGGCTACTTCAATAGCACACAAACCCTAGCGATAGAACTTGAAACTACATTATTTTGCCAAGTTTCAAAGAGCTAGCACAAACCATGTTTTGATTTTAGAGTTCAACTACATGTATCTAAATAGGAGAAAACAGAGTGAAACCTAAACATGAAAACGGTTACTGCAAAGGACCGGTTTAAACCTAGAAGAACGAAATTTGGTGAGGCAAGTGGGATTCGTGTACTGATCACTACCTGCAAGTATCACAAGATTGGGTGAAAAAATGTTTGCTGAGATTTCAGGAAACTCGCAGTTTTTGGAAGCTTGGCAACCCCTTTCAATGAAAGGGATTCTCGTCAGTCTCTGCTTGGGGCTACTTCAATAGCACACAAACCATAGCGATAGAACTTGAACTACATTATTGTGCCAAGTTTCAAAGAGCTAGCACAAAACCGTGTTTGATTTAGGAGTTCCAACTACATGTATCCATATAGGAGAAAACAGAGTGAAACCCTAACATGAAAACGGTTACTGCAAAGGAACGGTTTAACCTAGAAGAACGAAATTTGGTGAGCCAAGTGGGATTGGTGTACTGATCATTAAATAGAAGTTCATCAAGATTGGGTGAAAAAATGTTTGCTGAGATTTCAGGAAACTCGAAGTTTTTTGGAAGCTTGGCAACCCCTTTCATTGAAAGGGATTCTCGTCAGTCTCTGATTGGGGCCTATTTCAATAGCACACAAAATAGCGATAGAACTTGGAACTACATTATTGTGCCAAGTTTCAAAGAGCTAGCACAAACCGTGTTTGATTTAGAGTTCCAACTACATGTATCCATATAGGAGAAAACAGAGTGAAACCTAAATATGAAAACGTTACTGCAAAGGAACGGTTTAACTTAGAGGAACGAAATTTGGTGAGCCAAGTGGGATTCGTGTACTGATCATTAAATGGAAGTATCATCAAGATTGGGTGAAAAATGTTTGATGATATTTCAGGAAACTCGTAGTTTTTTGGAAGCTTGGCAACCCCTTTCAATGAAAGGGATTCTCATCAGTCTCTGCTTGGGGCTACTTCAATAGCACAAAACCATAGCGATAGAACTTGGACTACATTATTGTGCCAAGTTTCAAAGAGCTAGCACAAACCGTGTTTGATTTAGAGTTCCAACTACATGTATCCATAGAGGAGAAAACAGAGTGAAACCTAAACATGAAAACGGTCACTGCAAAGGAACGGTTTAACGTAGAGAACGAATTGTGAGCCAAGTGGATGGTGTACTGATCTTTAAATAGAAGTATCATCAAGATTGGTGAAAAAATGGTTTGCTGAGATTTCAGGAAACTCGTAGAGTTTTGGAAGCTGGCAACCCCTTTTCAATGAAAGGGATTCTCGTCAGTCTCTGCTTGGGGCTACTTCAATAGCACACAAACCATAGCAATAGAACTTGGAACTACATTATTGTGCCAAGTTTCAAAGAGCTAGCACAAACCGTGTTTGATTTAGAGTTCCAACTACATGTATCCATATAGGAGAAAACAGAGTGAAACCTAAACATGAAAATGGTTACTGCAAAGGAACGGTTTAACCTAGAAGAACCGAATTTGGTGAGCCAAGTGGGATTCGTGTACTGATCACTACCTGCAAGTATCATCAAGATTGGTGAAAAAATGTTTGCTGAGATTTCAGGAACTCGCAGTTTTTGGAAGCTTGGCAACCCCTTTCAATGAAAAGGGGATTCTTGTCAGTCTCTGCTTGGGCTACTTCAATAGCACACAAACCATAGCGATAGAACTTGGAACTACATTATGGTGCCAAGTTTCAAAGAGCTAGCACAAACCGTGTTTGATTTAGAGTTCCAACTACATGTATCCATATAGGAGAAAACAGAGTGAACCTAAACATGAAAACGGTTACTGCAAAGGAACGGTTTAACCTAGAAGAACGAAATTTGGTGAGCCAAGTTGGGATTGGTGTTCTGATCATTAAATAGAAGTATCATCAAGATTGGGTGAAAAAATGTTTGCTGAGATTTCAAGAAACTCGTAGTTTTTTGGAAGCTTGGCAACCCCTTTCATTGAAAGGGATTCTCGTCAGTCTCTGATTGGGGCTACTTCAATAGCACACAACCACAGCGATAGAACTTGGAACTACATTATTGTGCCAAGTTTCAAAGAGCTAGCACAAACCGTGTTTGATTTAGAGTTCCAACTACATGTATCCATATAGGAGAAAACAGAGTGAAACCTAAACATGAAAACGGTTACTGCAAAGGAACGGTTTAACCTAGAAGAACGAAATTTGGTGAGCCAAGTGGGATTCGTGGTACTGATCACTACCTGCAAGTATCATCAAGATTGGGTGAAAAATGTTTGCTGAGATTTCAGGAAACTCGCAGTTTTTTGGAAGCTTGGCAACCCCTTTCAATGAAAGGGATTCTCGTCAGTCTCTGCTTGGGGCTACTTCAATAGCACACAAACCATAGCGATAGAACTTGGAACTACATTATTGTGCCAGTTTCAAAGAGCTAGCACAAACCGTGTTTGATTTAGAGTTCCAACTACATGTATCCATATAGAGAAAACAGAGTGAAACCTAACATGAAAACGGTTACTGCAAAGGAACGGTTTAACCTAGAAGAACGAAATTTGGTGAGCCAAGTGGGATTGGTGTACTGATCATTTAAATAGAAGTATCATCAAGATTGGGTGAAAAAATGTTTGCTGAGATTTCAGGAAACTCGTAGTTTTTTGGAAGCTTGGCAACCCCTTTCATTGAAAGGGATTCTCGTCAGCCTCTGATTGGGGCTATTTCAATAGCACACAAACCATAGCGATAGAACTTGGAACTACATTATTGTGCCAAGTTTCAAAGAGCTAGCGCAAACCGTGTTTGATTTAGAGTTCCAACTACATGTATCCATATAGGAGAAAACAGAGTGAAACCTAAATATGAAAACGGTTACTGCAAAGGAACGGTTTAACTTAGAAGAACGAAATTTGGTGAGCCAAGTGGGAATCATGTACTGATCATTAAATGGAAGTATCATCAAGATTGGGTGAAAAAATGTTTGCTGATATTTCAGGAAACTCGTAGTTTTTTTGAAGCTTGGCAACCCCTTTCAATGAAAGGGATTCTCGTCAGTCTCTGCTTGGGCTACTTCAATAGCACACAAACCATAGCGATAGAACTTGGAACTACATTATTGTGCCAAGTTTCAAAGAGCTAGCACAAACCGTGTTTGATTTAGAGTTCCAACTACATGTATCCATATAGGAGAAAACAGAGTGAAACCTAAACATGAAAACGGTTACTGCAAAGGAACGGTTTAACCTAGAAGAACGAAATTTGGTGAGCCAAGTGGGATTGTGTACTGATCATTAAATAGAAGTATCATCAAGATTGGGTGAAAAAATGTTTGCTGAGATTTCAGGAAACTCGTAGAGTTTTGGAAGCTTGGCAACCCCTTTCAATGAAAGGGATTCTCGTCAGTCTCTGCTTGGGGCTACTTCAATAGCACACAAACCATAGCAATAGAACTTGGAACTACATTATTGTGCCAAGTTTCAAAGAGCTAGCACAAACCGTGTTTGATTTAGAGTTCCAACTACATGTATCCATATAGGAGGAAAACAGAGTGAAACCTAAACATGAAAATGGTTACTGCAAAGGAACGGTTTAACCTAGAAGAACCGATTTGGTGAGCCAAGTGGGATTCGTGTACTGATCACTACCTGCAAGTATCATCAAGATTGGGTGAAAAAATGTTTGCTGAGATTTCAGGAAACTCGCAGTTTTTTGGAAGCTTGGCAACCCCTTTCAATGAAAGGGATTCTTGTCAGTCTCTGCTTGGGGCTACTTCAATAGCACACAAACCATAGCGATAGAACTTGGAACTACATTATTGTGCCAAGTTTCAAAGAGCTAGCACAACCGTGTTGATTTAGAGTTCCAACTACATGTATCCATATAGGAGAAAACAGAGTGAAACCTAAACATGAAAACGGTTACTGCAAAGGAACGGTTTAACCTAGAAGAACGAAATTGGTGAGCCAAGTGGGATTGGTGTTCTGATCATTAAATAGAAGTATCATCAAGATTCGGTGAAAAATGTTTGCTGAGATTTCAAGAAACTCGTAGTTTTTTGGAAGCTTGGGGCAACCCCTTTCATTGAAAGGGATTCTCGTCAGTCTCTGATTGGGGCTACTTCAATAGCACACAAACCATAGCGATAGAACTTAGAACTACATTATTGTGCCAAGTTTCAAAGAGCTAGCACAAACCGTGTTTGATTTAGAGTTCCAACTACATGTATCCATATAGGAGAAAACAGAGTGAAACCTAAACATGAAAACGGTTACTGCAAAGGAACGGTTTAACCTAGAAGAACGAAATTTGGTGAGGCAAGTGGGATTCGTGTACTGATCACTACCTGCAAGTATCATCAAGATTGGGTGAAAAAATGTTTGCTGAGATTTCAGGAAACTCGCAGTTTTTTGGAAGCTTGGCAACCCCTTTCAATGAAAGGGATTCTCGTCAGTCTCTGCTTGGGGCTACTTCAAATAGCACACAAACCATAGCGATAGAACTTGGAACTACATTATTGTGCCAAGTTTCAAAGAGCTAGCACAAACCGTGTTTGATTTAGAGTTCAACTACATGTATCCATATAGGAGAAAACAGAGTGAAACCTAACATGAAAACGGTTACTGCAAAGGAACGGTTTAACCTAGAAGAACGAAATTTGGTGAGCCAAGTGGATTGGTGTACTGATCATTAAATAGAAGTATCATCAAGATTGGGTGAAAAAATGTTTGCTGAGATTTCAGGAAACTCGTAGTTTTTTGGAAGCTTGGCAACCCCTTTCATTGAAAGGATTCTCGTCAGTCTCTGAGGCTATTTCAATAGCACACAAACCATAGCGATAGAACTTGGAACTACATTATTGTGCCAGGTTTCAAAGAGCTAGCACAAACCGTGTTTGATTTAGAGTTCCAACTACATGTATCCATATAGGAGAAAACAGAGTGAAACCTAAATATGAAAACGGTTACTGCAAAGGAACGGTTTAACTTAGAAGAACGAAATTTGGTGAGCCAAGTGGGATTCGTGTACTGATCATTAAATGGAAGTATCATCAAGATTGGGTGAAAAAATGTTTGCTGATATTTCAGGAAACTCGTAGTTTTTTGGAAGCTTGGCAACCCCTTTCAATGAAAGGGATTCTCGTCAGTCTCTGCTTGGGGCTACTTCAATAGCACACAAACCATAGCGATAGAACTTGGAACTACATTATTGTGCCAAGTTTCAAAGAGCTAGCACAAACCGTGTTTGATTTAGAGTTCCAACTACATGTATCCATATAGGAGAAAACAGAGTGAAACCTAAACATGAAAACGGTTACTGCAAAGGAACGGTTTAACCTAGAAGAACGAAATTTGGTGTGCCAAGTGGGATTGGTGTATTGATCATTAAATGGAAGTATCATCAAGATTGGGTGAAAAAAAGGTTGCTGAGATTTTAGGAAACTCGTAGTTTTTTGGAAGCTTGGCAACCCCTTTCAATGAAAGGGATTCTCGTCATTCTCTGCTTGGGGCTACTTCAATAGCACACAAACCATAGCGATAGAACTTGGAACTATATTATTGTGCCAAGTTTCAAAGAGCTAGCACAAACCGTGTTTGATTTAGAGTTCCAACTACATGTATCTATATAGGAGGAAACAGAGTGAAACCTAAATATGAAAACGATTACTGCAAAGGAACGGTTTAACCTAGAAGAACGAAATTTGGTGAGCCAAGTGGGATTGGTGTACTGATCATTAAATGTAAGTTTCATCAAGATTGGGTGAAAAAATGTCTGCTGAGATTTCAGGAAACTCGCAGTTTTTTGAAGCCTGGCAACCCCTTTCTATGAAAGGGATTCTCGTCAGTCTCTGCTTGGGGCTACTTCAATAGCACACAAACCATAGCGATAGAACTTAGAACTACATTATTGTGCCAAGTTTCAAAGAGCTAGCACAAACCGTGTTTGATTTAGAGTTCCAAATACATGTATCCATATAGGAGAAAACAGAGTGAAACCTAAACATGAAAACGGTTACTGCAAAGGAACGGTTTAACCTAGAAGAACGAAATTTGGTGAGCCAAGTGGGATTGGTGTACTGATCATTAAATGGAAGTATCATCAAGATTGGGTGAAAAAATGTTTGCTGAGATTTCAGGAAACTCGTAGTTTTTTGGAAGCTTGGCAACCCCTTTCAATGAAAGGGATTCTCGTCAGTCTCTGCTTGGGGCTACTTCAATAGCACACAAACCATAGCGATAGAACTTGGAACTACATTATTGTGCCAAGTTTCAAAGAGCTAGCACAAACCGTGTTTGATTTAGAGTTCCAACTACATGTATCCATATAGGAGAAAACAGAGTGAAACCTAAACATGAAAACGGTTACTGCAAAGGAACGGTTTAACCTAGAAGAACGAAATTTGGTGTGCCAAGTGGGATTGGTGTACTGATCATTAAATGGAAGTATCATCAAGATTGGGTGAAAAAATGTTTGCTGAGATTTCAGGAAACTCGTAGTTTTTTGGAAGCTTGGCAACCCCTTTCAATGAAAGGGATTCTCGTCATTCTCTGCTTGGGGCTACTTCAATAGCACACAAACCATAGCGATAGAACTTGGAACTATATTATTGTGCCAAGTTTCAAAGAGCTAGCACAAACCGTGTTTGATTTAGAGTTCCAACTACATGTATCTATATAGGAGGAAACAGAGTGAAACCTAAATATGAAAACGATTACTGCAGAGGAATGGTTTAACCTAGAAGAACGAAATTTGGTGAGCCAAGTGGGATTGGTGTACTGATCATTAAATGGAAGTTTCATCAAGATTGGGTGAAAAAATGTCTGCTGAGATTTCAGGAAACTCGCAGTTTTTTGAAGCCTGGCAACCCCTTTCTATGAAAGGGATTGTCGTCAGTCTCTGCTTGGGGCTACTTCAATAGCACACAAACCATAGCGATAGAACTTGGAACTACATTCTTGTGCCAAGTTTCAAAGAGCTAGCACAAACCGTGTTTGATTTAGAGTTCCAACTACATGTATCCATATAGGAGAAAACAGAGTGAAACCTAAACATGAAAACGGTTACTGCAAAGGAACGGTTTAACCTAGAAGAACGAATTTGGTGAGCCAAGTGGGATTGGTGTACTGATCATTAAATGGAAGTATCATCAAGATTGGGTGAAAAAATGTCTGCTGAGATTTCAGGAAACTCGTAGTTTTTTGGAAGCTTGGCAACCCCTTTCAATGAAAGGGATTCTCGTCAGTCTCTGCTTGGGGCTACTTCAATAGCACACAAACCATAGCGATAGAACTTGGAACTACATTATTGTGCCAAGTTTCAAAGAGCTAGCACAAACCGTGTTTGATTTAGAGTTCCAACTACATGTATCCATATAGGAGAAAACAGAGTGAAACCTAAACATGAAAACGGTTACTGCAAAGGAACGGTTAAACCTAGAAGAACGAAATTTAGTGAGCCAAATGAGATTCGTGTACTGATCACAACCTGCAAGTATCATAAAGATTGGGTGAAAAAATGTTTGCTGAGATTTCAGGAAACTCGCAGTTTTTTGGAAGCTTGGCAACCCCTTTCAATGAAAGGGATTCTCGTCAGTCTCTGCTTGGGGCTACTTCAATAGCACACAAACCATAGCTATAGAACTTGGAACTACATTATTGTGCCAAGTTTCAAAGAGCTAGCACAAACCGTGTTTGATTTAGAGTTCCAACTACATGTATCCATATAGGAGAAAACAGAGTGAAACCTAAACATGAAAACGGTTACTGCAAAGGAACGGTTTAACCTAGAAGAACGAAATTTGGTGAGCCAAGTGGGATGGGTGTACTGATCATTAAATAGAAGTATCATCAAGATTGGGTGAAAAAATGTTTGCTGAGATTTCAGGAAACTCGTAGTTTTTTGGAAGCTTGGCAACCCCTTTCAATGAAAGGGATTCTCGTCAGTCTCTGCTTGGGGCTACTTCAATAGCACACAAACCATAGCGATAGAACTTGGAACTACATTATTGTGCCAAGTTTCAAAGAGCTAGCACAAACCGTGTTTGATTTAGAGTTCCAACTACATGTATCCATATAGGAGAAAACAGAGTGAAACCTAAACATGAAAACGGTTACTGCAAAGGAACGTTTAACCTAGAAGAACGAAATTTGGTGAGCCAAGTGGGAATGGTGTACTGATAATTAAATAGAAGTATCATCAAGATTGGGTGAAAAAATGTTTGCTGAGATTTCAGGAAACTCGTAGTTTTTTGGAAGCTTGGCAACCCCTTTCATTGAAAGGGATTCTCGTCAGTCTCTGCTTGGGGCCACTTCAATAGCACACAAACCATAGCGATAGAACTTGGAACTACATTATTGTGCCAAGTTTCAAAGAGCTAGCACAAACCGTGTTTGATTTAGAGTTCCAACTACATGTATCCATATAGGAGAAAACAGAGTGAAACCTAAACATGAAAACGGTTACTGCAAAGGAACGGTTTAACCTAGAAAAACGAATTTGGTGAGCAAGTGGGATTTGTGTACTGATCATTAAATGGAAGTATCATCAAGATTGGGTGAAAAAATGTTTGCTGAGATTTCAGGAAACTCGTAGTTTTTTGGAAGCTTGGCAACCCCTTTCAATGAAAGGGATTCTCCTCAGTCTCTGCTTGGGGCTACTTCAATAGCACACAAACCCTAGCGATAGAACTTGAAACTACATTATTGTGCCAAGTTTCAAAGAGCTAGCACAAACTGTGTTTGATTTAGAGTTCCAACTACATGTATGTATATAGGAGAAAACAGAGTGAAACCTAAATATGAAAACGATTACTGCAAAGGAACGGTTTAACCTAGAAGAACGAAATGTGGTGAGCCAAGTGGGATTGGTGTACTGATCATTAAATGGAAGTATCATCAAGATTGGGTGAAAAAATATTTGCTGATATTTCAGGAAACTCGTAGTTTTTTGGAAGCTTGGCAACCCCTTTCAATGAAAGGGATTCTCGTCAGTCTCTGCTTGTGGCTACTTCAATAGCACACAAACCATAGCGATAGAACTTGGAACTACATTATTGTGCCAAGTTTCAAAGAGCTAGCACAAACCGTGTTTGATTTAGAGTTCCAACTACATGTATCCATATAGGAGAAAACAGAGTGATACCTAAACATGAAAACGGTTACTGCAAAGGAACGGTTTAACCTAGAAGAACGAAATTTGGTGAGCCAAGTGGGATTGGTGTACTGATCATTAAATAGAAGTATCATCAAGATTGGGTGAAAAAAAGTTTGCTGAGATTTCAGGAAACTCATAGTTTTTTGGAAGCTTGGCAACCCCTTTCAATGAAAGGGATTCTCGTCAGTCTCTGCTTGGGGCTACTTCAATAGCACACAAACCAAAGCGATAGAACTTGGAACTACATTATTGTGCCAAGTTTCAAAGAGCTAACACAAACCGTGTTTGATTTAGTGTTCCAACTACATGTATCCATATAGGAGAAAACAGAGTGAAACCTAAACATGAAAACGGTTACTGCAAAGGAACGGTTTAACCTAGAAGAACGAAATTTGGTGAGCCAAGTGGGATTCGTGTACTGATCACTACCTGCAAGTATCATCAAGATTGGGTGAAAAAATGTTTGCTGAGATTTCAGGAAACTCGCAGTTTTTTGGAAGCTTGGCAACCCCTTTCAATGAAAGGGATTCTCGTCAGTCTCTGCTTGGGGCTACTTCAATAGCACACAAACCATAGCGATAGAACTTGGAACTACATTATTGTGCCAAGTTTCAAAGAGCTAGCACAAACCGTGTTTGATTTAGAGTTCCAACTACATGTATCCATATAGGAGAAAACAGAGTGAAACCTAAACATGAAAACGGTTACTGCAAAGGAACGGTTTAACCTAGAAGAACGAAATTTGGTGAGCCAAGTGGGATTGGTGTACTGATCACAACCTGCAATTATCATAAATATTGGGTGAAAAAATGTTTGCTGAGATTTCAGGAAACTCGCAGTTTTTTGGAAGCTTGGCAACCCCTTTCAATGAAAGGGATTCTCGTCAGTCTCTGCTTGGGGCTACTTCAATAGCACACAAACCATAGCGATAGAACTTGGAACTACATTATTGTGCCAAGTTTCAAAGAGCTAGCACAAACCGTGTTTGATTTAGAGTTTCAACTACATGTATCCATATAGGAGAAAACAGAGTGAAACCTAAACATGAAAACGGTTACTGCAAAGGAACGGTTTAACCTAGAAGAACGAAATTTGGTGAGCCAAGTGGGATGGGTGTACTGATCATTAAATAGAAGTATCATCAAGATTGGGTGAAAAAATGTTTGCTGAGATTTCAGGAAACTCGTAGTTTTTTGGAAGCTTGGCAACCCCTTTCAATGAAAGGGATTCTCGTCAGTCTCTGCTTGGGGCTACTTCAATAGCACACAAACTATAGCGATAGAACTTGGAACTACATTATTGTGCCAAGTTTCAAAGAGCTAGCACAAACCGTGTTTGATTTAGAGTTCCAACTACATGTATCCATATAGGAGAAAACAGAGTGAAACCTAAACATGAAAACGGTTACTGCAAAGGAACGGTTTAACCTAGAAGAACGAAATTTGGTGTGCCAAGTGGGATTGGTGTACTGATCATTAAATGGAAGTATCATCAAGATTGGGTGAAAAAATGTTTGCTGAGATTTCAGGAAACTCGTAGTTTTTTGGAAGCTTGGCAACCCCTTTCAATGAAAGGGATTCTCGTCATTCTCTGCTTGGGGCTACTTCAATAGCACACAAACCATAGCGATAGAACTTGGAACTATATTATTGTGCCAAGTTTCAAAGAGCTAGCACAAACCGTGTTTGATTTAGAGTTCCAACTACATGTATCTATATAGGAGGAAACAGAGTGAAACCTAAATATGAAAACGATTACTGCAAAGGAATGGTTTAACCTAGAAGAACGAAATTTGGTGAGCCAAGTGGGATTGGTGTACTGATCATTAAATGGAAGTTTCATCAAGATTGGGTGAAAAAATGTCTGCTGAGATTTCAGGAAACTCGCAGTTTTTTGAAGCCTGGCAACCCCTTTCTATGAAAGGGATTGTCGTCAGTCTCTGCTTGGGGCTACTTCAATAGCACACAAACCATAGCGATAGAACTTGGAACTACATTCTTGTGCCAAGTTTCAAAGAGCTAGCACAAACCGTGTTTGATTTAGAGTTCCAACTACATGTATCCATATAGGAGAAAACAGAGTGAAACCTAAACATGAAAACGGTTACTGCAAAGGAACGGTTTAACCTAGAAGAACGAAATTTGGTGAGCCAAGTGGGATTTGTGTACTGATCACTACCTGCAAGTATCATCAAGATTGGGTGAAAAAATGTTTGCTGCGATTTCAGGAAACTCGCAGTTTTTTGGAAGCTTGGCAACCCCTTTCAATGAATGGGATTCTCGTCAGTCTCTGCTTGGGGCTACTTCAAAAGCACACAAACCATAGCGATAGAACTTGGAACTACATTATTGTGCCAAGTTTCAAAGAGCTAGCACAAACCGTGTTTGATTTAGAGTTCCAACTACATGTATCCATATAGGAGAAAACAGAGTGAAACCTAAACATGAAAACGGTTACTGCAAAGGAACGGTTAAACCTAGAAGAACGAAATTTAGTGAGCCAAATGAGATTCGTGTACTGATCACAACCTGCAAGTATCATAAAGATTGGGTGAAAAAATGTTTGCTGAGATTTCAGGAAACTCGCAGTTTTTTGGAAGCTTGGCAACCCCTTTCAATGAAAGGGATTCTCGTCAGTCTCTGCTTGGGGCTACTTCAATAGCACACAAACCATAGCGATAGAACTTGGAACTACATTATTGTGCCAAGTTTCAAAGAGCTAGCACAAACCGTGTTTGATTTAGAGTTCCAACTACATGTATCCATATAGGAGAAAACAGAGTGAAACCTAAACATGAAAACGGTTACTGCAAAGGAACGGTTTAACCTAGAAGAACGAAATTTGGTGAGCCAAGTGGGATGGGTGTACTGATCATTAAATAGAAGTATCATCAAGATTGGGTGAAAAAATGTTTGCTGAGATTTCAGGAAACTCGTAGTTTTTTGGAAGCTTGGCAACCCCCTTTCAATGAAAGGGATTCTCGTCAGTCTCTGCTTGGGGCTACTTCAATAGCACACAAAACCATAGCGATAGAACTTGGAACTACATTATTGTGCCAAGTTTCAAAGAGCTAGCACAAACCGTGTTTGATTTAGAGTTCCAACTACATGTATCCATATAGGAGAAAACAGAGTGAAACCTAAACATGAAAACGGTTACTGCAAAGGAACGGTTTAACCTAGAAGAACGAAATTTGGTGAGCCAAGTGGGAATGGTGTACTGATAATTAAATAGAAGTATCATCAAGATTGGGTGAAAAAATGTTTGCTGAGATTTCAGGAAACTCGTAGTTTTTTGGAAGCTTGGCAACCCCTTTCATTGAAAGGGATTCTCGTCAGTCTCTGCTTGGGGCCACTTCAATAGCACACAAACCATAGCGATAGAACTTGGAACTACATTATTGTGCCAAGTTTCAAAGAGCTAGCACAAACCGTGTTTGATTTAGAGTTCCAACTACATGTATCCATATAGGAGAAAACAGAGTGAAACCTAAACATGAAAACGGTTACTGCAAAGGAACGGTTTAACCTAGAAAAACGAAATTTGGTGAGCCAAGTGGGATTTGTGTACTGATCATTAAATGGAAGTATCATCAAGATTGGGTGAAAAAATGTTTGCTGAGATTTCAGGAAACTCGTAGTTTTTTGGAAGCTTGGCAACCCCTTTCAATGAAAGGGATTCTCCTCAGTCTCTGCTTGGGGCTACTTCAATAGCACACAAACCCTAGCGATAGAACTTGAAACTACATTATTGTGCCAAGTTTCAAAGAGCTAGCACAAACTGTGTTTGATTTAGAGTTCCAACTACATGTATGTATATAGGAGAAAACAGAGTGAAACCTAAATATGAAAACGATTACTGCAAAGGAACGGTTTAACCTAGAAGAACGAAATGTGGTGAGCCAAGTGGGATTGGTGTACTGATCATTAAATGGAAGTATCATCAAGATTGGGTGAAAAAATATTTGCTGATATTTCAGGAAACTCGTAGTTTTTTGGAAGCTTGGCAACCCCTTTCAATGAAAGGGATTCTCGTCAGTCTCTGCTTGTGGCTACTTCAATAGCACACAAACCATAGCGATAGAACTTGGAACTACATTATTGTGCCAAGTTTCAAAGAGCTAGCACAAACCGTGTTTGATTTAGAGTTCCAACTACATGTATCCATATAGGAGAAAACAGAGTGATACCTAAACATGAAAACGGTTACTGCAAAGGAACGGTTTAACCTAGAAGAACGAAATTTGGTGAGCCAAGTGGGATTGGTGTACTGATCATTAAATAGAAGTATCATCAAGATTGGGTGAAAAAAAAGTTTGCTGAGATTTCAGGAAACTCATAGTTTTTTGGAAGCTTGGCAACCCCTTTCAATGAAAGGGATTCTCGTCAGTCTCTGCTTGTGGCTACTTCAATAGCACACAAACCATAGCGATAGAACTTGGAACTACATTATTGTGCCAAGTTTCAAAGAGCTAGCACAAACCGTGTTTGATTTAGAGTTCCAACTACATGTATCCATATAGGAGAAAACAGAGTGAAACCTAAACATGAAAACGGTTACTGCAAAGGAACGGTTTAACCTAGAATAACGAAATTTGGTGAGCCAAGTGGGATTTGTGTACTGATCATTAAATGGAAGTATCATCAAGATTGGGTGAAAAAATGTTTGCTGAGATTTCAGGAAACTCGTAGTTTTTTGGAAGCTTGGCAACCCCTTTCAATGAAAGGGATTCTCGTCAGTCTCTGCTTGGGGCTACTTCAATAGCACACAAACCCTAGCGATAGAACTTGAAACTACATTATTGTGCCAAGTTTCAAAGAGCTAGCACAAACCGTGTTTGATTTAGAGTTCCAAATACATGTATCCATATAGGAGAAAACAGAGTGAAACCTAAACATGAAAACGGTTACTGCAAAGGAACGGTTTAACCTAGAAGAACAAAATTTGGTGAGCCAAGTGGGATTGGTGTACTGATCATTAAATAGAAGTATCATCAAGATTGGGTGAAAAAATGTTAGCTGAGATTTCATGAAACTCGTAGTTTTTTGGAAGCTTGGCAACCCCTTTCAATGAAAGGGGTTCTCGTCAGTGTCTGCTTGGGGTACTTCAATAGCACACAAACCATAGCGATAGAACTTGGAACTATATTATTGTGCCAAGTTTCAAAGAGCTAGCACAAACCGTGTTTGATTTAGAGTTCCAACTACATGTATCCATATGGGAGAAAACAGAGTGAAACCTAAACATGAAAACGGTTACTGCAAAGGAAGGGTTTAACCTAGAAGAACGAAATTTGGTGAGCCAAGTGGGATTCGTGTACTGATCACTACCTGCAAGTATCATCAAGATTGGGTGAAAAAATGTTTGCTGAGATTTCAGGAAACTCGCAGTTTTTTGGAAGCTTGGCAACCCCTTTCAATGAAAGGGATTCTCGTCAGTCTCTGCTTGGGGCTACTTCAATAGCACACAAACCATAGCGATAGAACTTGGAACTACATTCTTGTGCCAAGTTTCAAAGAGCTAGCACAAACCGTGTTTGATTTAGAGTTCCAACTACATGTATCCATATAGGAGAAAACAGAGTGAAACCTAAACATGAAAACGGTTACTGCAAAGGAACGGTTTAACCTAGAAGAACGAAATTTGGTGAGCCAAGTGGGATTCGTGTACTGATCACTACCTGCAAGTATCATCAAGATTGGGTGAAAAAATGTTTGCTGAGATTTCAGGAAACTCGCAGTTTTTTGGAAGCTTGGCAACCCCTTTCAATGAAAGGCGTTCTCGTCAGTCTCTGCTTGGGGCTACTTCAATAGCACACAAACCATAGCGATAGAACTTGGAACTACATTATTGTGCCAAGTTTCAAAGAGGTAGCACAAACCGTATTTGATTTAGAGTTCCAAATACATGTATCCATATAGGAGAAAACAGAGTGAAACCTAAACATGAAAACGGTTACTGCAAAGGAACGGTTTAACCTAGAAGAACGAAATTTGGTGAGCCAAGTGGGATTGGTGTACTGATCATTAAATGGAAGTATCATCAAGATTGGGCGAAAAAATGTTTGCTGAGATTTCTGGAAACTCGTAGTTTTTTGGAAGCTTGGCAACCCCTTTCAATGAAAGGGATTCTTGTCAGTCTCTGCTTGGGGCTACTTCAATAGCACACAAACCCTAGCGATAGAACTTGAAACTACATTATTGTGCCAAGTTTCAAAGAGCTAGCACAAACCGTGTTTGATTTAGAGTTCCAACTACATGTATCTATATAGGAGAAAACAGAGTGAAACCTAAATATGAAAACGATTACTGCAAAGGAACGGTTTAACCTAGAAGAACGAAATTTGGTGAGCCAAGTGGGATTGGTGTACTGATCATTAAATGGAAGTATCATCAAGACTGGGTGAAAAAATGTCTGCTGAGATTTCAGGAAACTCGCAGTTTTTTGGAAGCCTGGCAACCCCTTTCCATGAAAGGGATTCTCGTCAGTCTCTGCTTGGGGCTACTTCAATAGCATACAAACCATAGTGATAGAACTTGGAACTACATTATTGTGCCAAGTTTCAAAGAGCTAGCACAAACCGTGTTTGATTTAGAGTTCCAACTACATGTATCCATATAGGAGAAAACAGAGTGAAACCTAAACATGAAATCGGTTACTGCAAAGGATCGGTTTAAACTAGAAGAACGAAATTTGGTGATCCAAGTGGAATTGGTGTACTGATCATTAAATAGAGGTATCATCAAGATTGGGTGAAAAAATGTTTGCTGAGATTTCAGGAAACTCGTAGTTTTTTGGAAGCTTTGCAACCCCTTTCAATGAAAGGGGTTCTCGTCAGTGTCTGCTTGGGGTACTTCAATAGCACACAAACCATAGCGATAGAACTTGGAACTACATTATTGTGCCAAGTTTCAAAGAGCTAGCACAAACCGTGTTTGATTTAGAGTTCCAACTACATGTATCCATATGGGAGAAAACAGAGTGAAACCTAAACATGAAAACGGTTACTGCAAAGGAAGGGTTTAACCTAGAAGAACGAAATTTGGTGAGCCAAGTGGGATTCGTGTACTGATCACTACCTGCAAGTATCATCAAGATTGGGTGAAAAAATGTTTGCTGAGATTTCAGGAAACTCGTAGTTTTTTGGAAGCTTGATAACCCCTTTCAATGAAAGGGATTCTCGACAGTCTCTGCTTGGGGCTACTTCAAAAGCACACAAATCATAGCGACAGAACTTAGAACTACATTATTGTGCCAAGTTTCAAAGAGCTAGCACAAACAGTGTTTGATTTAGAGTTCCAACTACATGTATCCATATAGGAGAAAACAGAGTGAAACCTAAAGATGAAAACGGTTACTGCAAAGGAACGGTTTAACCTAGAAGAACGAAATTTGGTGAGCCAAGTGGGATTGGTGTACTGATCATTAAATGGAAGTATCATCAAGATTGGGTGAAAAAATATTTGCTGATATTTCAGGAAACTCGTAGTTTTTTGGAAGCTTGGCAACCCCTTTCAATGAAAGGGATTCTCGTCAGTCTCTGCTTGTGGCTACTTCAATAGCACACAAACCATAGCGATAGAACTTGGAACTACATTATTGTGCCAAGTTTCAAAGAGCTAGCACAAACCGTGTTTGATTTAGAGTTCCAACTACATGTATCCATATAGGAGAAAACAGAGTGATACCTAAACATGAAAACGGTTACTGCAAAGGAACGGTTTAACCTAGAAGAACGAAATTTGGTGAGCCAAGTGGGATTGGTGTACTGATCATTAAATAGAAGTATCATCAAGATTGGGTGAAAAAAAGTTTGCTGAGATTTCAGGAAACTCATAGTTTTTTGGAAGCTTGGCAACCCCTTTCAATGAAAGGGATTCTCGTCAGTCTCTGCTTGGGGCTACTTCAATAGCACACAAACCAAAGCGATAGAACTTGGAACTACATTATTGTGCCAAGTTTCAAAGAGCTAACACAAACCGTGTTTGATTTAGTGTTCCAACTACATGTATCCATATAGGAGAAAACAGAGTGAAACCTAAACATGAAAACGGTTACTGCAAAGGAACGGTTTAACCTAGAAGAACGAAATTTGGTGAGCCAAGTGGGATTCGTGTACTGATCACTACCTGCAAGTATCATCAAGATTGGGTGAAAAAATGTTTGCTGAGATTTCAGGAAACTCGCAGTTTTTTGGAAGCTTGGCAACCCCTTTCAATGAAAGGGATTCTCGTCAGTCTCTGCTTGGGGCTACTTCAATAGCACACAAACCATAGCGATAGAACTTGGAACTACATTATTGTGCCAAGTTTCAAAGAGCTAGCACAAACCGTGTTTGATTTAGAGTTCCAACTACATGTATCCATATAGGAGAAAACAGAGTGAAACCTAAACATGAAAACGGTTACTGCAAAGGAACGGTTTAACCTAGAAGAACGAAATTTGGTGAGCCAAGTGGGATTGGTGTACTGATCATTAAATAGAAGTATCATCAAGATTGGGTGAAAAAATGTTTGCTGAGATTTCAGGAAACTCGCAGTTTTTTGGAAGCTTGGCAACCCCTTTCAATGAAAGGGATTCTCGTCAGTCTCTGCTTGGGGCTACTTCAATAGCACACAAACCATAGCGATAGAACTTGGAACTACATTATTGTGCCAAGTTTCAAAGAGCTAGCACAAACCGTGTTTGATTTAGAGTTCCAACTACATGTATCCATATAGGAGAAAACAGAGTGAAACCTAAATATGAAAACGGTTACTGCAAAGGAACGGTTTAACCTAGAAGAACGAAATTTGGTGAGCCAAGTGGGATTGGTGTACTGATAATTAAATAGAAGTATCATCAAGATTGGGTGAAAAAAAGTTTGCTGAGATTTCAGGAAACTCATAGTTTTTTGGAAGCTTGGCAACCCCTTTCAATGAAAGGGATTCTCGTCAGTCTCTGCTTGGGGCTACTTCAATAGCACACAAACCATAGCGATAGAACTTGGAACTACATTATTGTGCCAAGTTTCAAAGAGCTAGCACAAACCGTGTTTGATTTAGAGTTCCAACTACATGTATCCATATGGGAGAAAACAGAGTGAAACCTAAACATGAAAACGGTTACTGCAAAGGAAGGGTTTAACCTAGAAGAACGAAATTTGGTGAGCCAAGTGGGATTCGTGTACTGATCACTACCTGCAAGTATCATCAAGATTGGGTGAAAAAATGTTTGCTGAGATTTCAGGAAACTCGCAGTTTTTTGGAAGCTTGGCAACCCCTTTCAATGAAAGGGATTCTCGTCAGTCTCTGCTTGGGGCTACTTCAATAGCACACAAACCATAGCGATAGAACTTGGAACTACATTCTTGTGCCAAGTTTCAAAGAGCTAGCACAAACCGTGTTTGATTTAGAGTTCCAACTACATGTATCCATATAGGAGAAAACAGAGTGAAACCTAAACATGAAAACGGTTACTGCAAAGGAAGGGTTTAACCTAGAAGAACGAAATTTGGTGAGCCAAGTGGGATTCGTGTACTGATCACTACCTGCAAGTATCATCAAGATTGGGTGAAAAAATGTTTGCTGAGATTTCAGGAAACTCGCAGTTTTTTGGAAGCTTGGCAACCCCTTTCAATGAAAGGCGTTCTCGTCAGTCTCTGCTTGGGGCTACTTCAATAGCACACAAACCATAGCGATAGAACTTGGAACTACATTATTGTGCCAAGTTTCAAAGAGGTAGCACAAACCGTATTTGATTTAGAGTTCCAAATACATGTATCCATATAGGAGAAAACAGAGTGAAACCTAAACATGAAAACGGTTACTGCAAAGGAACGGTTTAACCTAGAAGAACGAAATTTGGTGAGCCAAGTGGGATTGGTGTACTGATCATTAAATGGAAGTATCATCAAGATTGGGCGAAAAAATGTTTGCTGAGATTTCTGGAAACTCGTAGTTTTTTGGAAGCTTGGCAACCCCTTTCAATGAAAGGGATTCTTGTCAGTCTCTGCTTGGGGCTACTTCAATAGCACACAAACCCTAGCGATAGAACTTGAAACTACATTATTGTGCCAAGTTTCAAAGAGCTAGCACAAACCGTGTTTGATTTAGAGTTCCAACTACATGTATCTATATAGGAGAAAACAGAGTGAAACCTAAATATGAAAACGATTACTGCAAAGGAACGGTTTAACCTAGAAGAACGAAATTTGGTGAGCCAAGTGGGATTGGTGTACTGATCATTAAATGGAAGTATCATCAAGACTGGGTGAAAAAATGTCTGCTGAGATTTCAGGAAACTCGCAGTTTTTTGGAAGCCTGGCAACCCCTTTCCATGAAAGGGATTCTCGTCAGTCTCTGCTTGGGGCTACTTCAATAGCATACAAACCATAGTGATAGAACTTGGAACTACATTATTGTGCCAAGTTTCAAAGAGCTAGCACAAACCGTGTTTGATTTAGAGTTCCAACTACATGTATCCATATAGGAGAAAACAGAGTGAAACCTAAACATGAAATCGGTTACTGCAAAGGATCGGTTTAAACTAGAAGAACGAAATTTGGTGATCCAAGTGGAATTGGTGTACTGATCATTAAATAGAGGTATCATCAAGATTGGGTGAAAAAATGTTTGCTGAGATTTCAGGAAACTCGTAGTTTTTTGGAAGCTTTGCAACCCCTTTCAATGAAAGGGGTTCTCGTCAGTGTCTGCTTGGGGTACTTCAATAGCACACAAACCATAGCGATAGAACTTGGAACTACATTATTGTGCCAAGTTTCAAAGAGCTAGCACAAACCGTGTTTGATTTAGAGTTCCAACTACATGTATCCATATGGGAGAAAACAGAGTGAAACCTAAACATGAAAACGGTTACTGCAAAGGAAGGGTTTAACCTAGAAGAACGAAATTTGGTGAGCCAAGTGGGATTCGTGTACTGATCACTACCTGCAAGTATCATCAAGATTGGGTGAAAAAATGTTTGCTGAGATTTCAGGAAACTCGTAGTTTTTTGGAAGCTTGATAACCCCTTTCAATGAAAGGGATTCTCGACAGTCTCTGCTTGGGGCTACTTCAAAAGCACACAAATCATAGCGACAGAACTTAGAACTACATTATTGTGCCAAGTTTCAAAGAGCTAGCACAAACAGTGTTTGATTTAGAGTTCCAACTACATGTATCCATATAGGAGAAAACAGAGTGAAACCTAAAGATGAAAACGGTTACTGCAAAGGAACGGTTTAACCTAGAAGAACGAAATTTGGTGAGCCAAGTGGGATTGGTGTACTGATCATTAAATGGAAGTATCATCAAGATTGGGTGAAAAAATATTTGCTGATATATCAGGAAACTCGTAGTTTTTTGGAAGCTTGGCAACCCCTTTCAATGAAAGGGATTCTCGTCAGTCTCTGCTTGTGGCTACTTCAATAGCACACAAACCATAGCGATAGAACTTGGAACTACATTATTGTGCCAAGTTTCAAAGAGCTAGCACAAACCGTGTTTGATTTAGAGTTCCAACTACATGTATCCATATAGGAGAAAACAGAGTGATACCTAAACATGAAAACGGTTACTGCAAAGGAACGGTTTAACCTAGAAGAACGAAATTTGGTGAGCCACGTGGGATTGGTGTACTGATCATTAAATAGAAGTATCATCAAGATTGGGTGAAAAAAAGTTTGCTGAGATTTCAGGAAACTCATAGTTTTTTGGAAGCTTGGCAACCCCTTTCAATGAAAGGGATTCTCGTCAGTCTCTGCTTGGGGCTACTTCAATAGCACACAAACCAAAGCGATAGAACTTGGAACTACATTATTGTGCCAAGTTTCAAAGAGCTAACACAAACCGTGTTTGATTTAGTGTTCCAACTACATGTATCCATATAGGAGAAAACAGAGTGAAACCTAAACATGAAAACGGTTACTGCAAAGGAACGGTTTAACCTAGAAGAACGAAATTTGGTGAGCCAAGTGGGATTCGTGTACTGATCACTACCTGCAAGTATCATCAAGATTGGGTGAAAAAATGTTTGCTGAGATTTCAGGAAACTCGCAGTTTTTTGGAAGCTTGGCAACCCCTTTCAATGAAAGGGATTCTCGTCAGTCTCTGCTTGGGGCTACTTCAATAGCACACAAACCATAGCGATAGAACTTGGAACTACATTATTGTGCCAAGTTTCAAAGAGCTAGCACAAACCGTGTTTGATTTAGAGTTCCAACTACATGTATCCATATAGGAGAAAACAGAGTGAAACCTAAACATGAAAACGGTTACTGCAAAGGAACGGTTTAACCTAGAAGAACGAAATTTGGTGAGCCAAGTGGGATTGGTGTACTGATCATTAAATAGAAGTATCATCAAGATTGGGTGAAAAAATGTTTGCTGAGATTTCAGGAAACTCGCAGTTTTTTGGAAGCTTGGCAACCCCTTTCAATGAAAGGGATTCTCGTCAGTCTCTGCTTGGGGCTACTTCAATAGCACACAAACCATAGCGATAGAACTTGGAACTACATTATTGTGCCAAGTTTCAAAGAGCTAGCACAAACCGTGTTTGATTTAGAGTTCCAACTACATGTATCCATATAGGAGAAAACAGAGTGAAACCTAAATATGAAAACGGTTACTGCAAAGGAACGGTTTAACCTAGAAGAACGAAATTTGGTGAGCCAAGTGGGATTGGTGTACTGATAATTAAATAGAAGTATCATCAAGATTGGGTGAAAAAAAGTTTGCTGAGATTTCAGGAAACTCATAGTTTTTTGGAAGCTTGGCAACCCCTTTCAATGAAAGGGATTCTCGTCAGTCTCTGCTTGGGGCTACTTCAATAGCACACAAACCATAGCGATGGAACTTGGAACTACATTATTGTGCCAAGTTTCAAAGAGCTAGCACAAACCGTGTTTGATTTAGAGTTCCAACTACATGTATCCATATAGGAGAAAACAGAGTGAAACCTAAACATGAAAACGGTTACTGCAAAGGAACGGTTTAACCTAGAATAACGAAATTTGGTGAGCCAAGTGGGATTTGTGTACTGATCATTAAATGGAAGTATCATCAAGATTGGGTGAAAAAATGTTTGCTGAGATTTCAGGAAACTCGTAGTTTTTTGGAAGCTTGGCAACCCCTTTCAATGAAAGGGATTCTCGTCAGTCTCTGCTTGGGGCTACTTCAATAGCACACAAACCCTAGCGATAGAACTTGAAACTACATTATTGTGCCAAGTTTCAAAGAGCTAGCACAAACCGTGTTTGATTTAGAGTTCCAACTACATGTATCCATATGGGAGAAAACAGAGTGAAACCTAAACATGAAAACGGTTACTGCAAAGGAAGGGTTTAACCTAGAAGAACGAAATTTGGTGAGCCAAGTGGGATTCGTGTACTGATCACTACCTGCAAGTATCATCAAGATTGGGTGAAAAAATGTTTGCTGAGATTTCAGGAAACTCGCAGTTTTTTGGAAGCTTGGCAACCCCTTTCAATGAAAGGGATTCTCGTCAGTCTCTGCTTGGGGCTACTTCAATAGCACACAAACCATAGCGATAGAACTTGGAACTACATTCTTGTGCCAAGTTTCAAAGAGCTAGCACAAACCGTGTTTGATTTAGAGTTCCAACTACATGTATCCATATAGGAGAAAACAGAGTGAAACCTAAACATGAAAACGGTTACTGCAAAGGAAGGGTTTAACCTAGAAGAACGAAATTTGGTGAGCCAAGTGGGATTCGTGTACTGATCACTACCTGCAAGTATCATCAAGATTGGGTGAAAAAATGTTTGCTGAGATTTCAGGAAACTCGCAGTTTTTTGGAAGCTTGGCAACCCCTTTCAATGAAAGGCGTTCTCGTCAGTCTCTGCTTGGGGCTACTTCAATAGCACACAAACCATAGCGATAGAACTTGGAACTACATTATTGTGCCAAGTTTCAAAGAGGTAGCACAAACCGTATTTGATTTAGAGTTCCAAATACATGTATCCATATAGGAGAAAACAGAGTGAAACCTAAACATGAAAACGGTTACTGCAAAGGAACGGTTTAACCTAGAAGAACGAAATTTGGTGAGCCAAGTGGGATTGGTGTACTGATCATTAAATGGAAGTATCATCAAGATTGGGCGAAAAAATGTTTGCTGAGATTTCTGGAAACTCGTAGTTTTTTGGAAGCTTGGCAACCCCTTTCAATGAAAGGGATTCTTGTCAGTCTCTGCTTGGGGCTACTTCAATAGCACACAAACCCTAGCGATAGAACTTGAAACTACATTATTGTGCCAAGTTTCAAAGAGCTAGCACAAACCGTGTTTGATTTAGAGTTCCAAGTACATGTATCTATATAGGAGAAAACAGAGTGAAACCTAAATATGAAAACGATTACTGCAAAGGAACGGTTTAACCTAGAAGAACGAAATTTGGTGAGCCAAGTGGGATTGGTGTACTGATCATTAAATGGAAGTATCATCAAGACTGGGTGAAAAAATGTCTGCTGAGATTTCAGGAAACTCGCAGTTTTTTGGAAGCCTGGCAACCCCTTTCCATGAAAGGGATTCTCGTCAGTCTCTGCTTGGGGCTACTTCAATAGCATACAAACCATAGTGATAGAACTTGGAACTACATTATTGTGCCAAGTTTCAAAGAGCTAGCACAAACCGTGTTTGATTTAGAGTTCCAACTACATGTATCCATATAGGAGAAAACAGAGTGAAACCTAAACATGAAATCGGTTACTGCAAAGGATCGGTTTAAACTAGAAGAACGAAATTTGGTGATCCAAGTGGAATTGGTGTACTGATCATTAAATAGAGGTATCATCAAGATTGGGTGAAAAAATGTTTGCTGAGATTTCAGGAAACTCGTAGTTTTTTGGAAGCTTTGCAACCCCTTTCAATGAAAGGGGTTCTCGTCAGTGTCTGCTTGGGGTACTTCAATAGCACACAAACCATAGCGATAGAACTTGGAACTACATTATTGTGCCAAGTTTCAAAGAGCTAGCACAAACCGTGTTTCATTTAGAGTTCCAACTACATGTATCCATATGGGAGAAAACAGAGTGAAACCTAAACATGAAAACGGTTACTGCAAAGGAAGGGTTTAACCTAGAAGAACGAAATTTGGTGAGCCAAGTGGGATTCGTGTACTGATCACTACCTGCAAGTATCATCAAGATTGGGTGAAAAAAATGTTTGCTGAGATTTCAGGAAACTCGTAGTTTTTTGGAAGCTTGATAACCCTTTCAATGAAAGGGATTCTCGACAGTCTCTGCTTGGGGCTACTTCAAAAGCACACAAATCATAGCGACAGAACTTAGAACTACATTATTGTGCCAAGTTTCAAAGAGCTAGCACAAACAGTGTTTGATTTAGAGTTCCAACTACATGTATCCATATAGGAGAAAACAGAGTGAAACCTAAAGATGAAAACGGTTACTGCAAAGGAACGGTTTAACCTAGAAGAACGAAATTTGGTGAGCCAAGTGGGATTGGTGTACTAATCATTAAATGGAAGCATCATCAAGATTGGGTGAAAAAATGTTAGCTGAGATTTCATGAAACTCGTAGTTTTTTGGAAGCTTGATAACCCCTTTCAATGAAAGGCATTTCTCCGTCAGTCTCTGCTTGGGGCTACTTCAATAGCACACAAACCATAGCCATAGAACTTGGAACTACATTATTGTGCCAAGTTTCAAAGAGCTAGCACAAACCGTGTTTGATTTTAGAGTTCCAACTACATGTATCCATATAGGAGAATACAGAGTGAAACCTAAACATGAAAACGGTTACTGCAAAGGATCGGTTTAACCTAGAAGAACGAAATTTGGTGATCCAAGTGG
Organism: Urocitellus parryii; assembly: GCF_045843805.1. Classification (NCBI taxonomy): domain Eukaryota; kingdom Metazoa; phylum Chordata; class Mammalia; order Rodentia; family Sciuridae; genus Urocitellus; species Urocitellus parryii. The sequence continues at coordinate 14,686 of NW_027551948.1, read as the reverse complement.
AATTGGTGTACTGATCATTAAATAGAGGTATCATCAAGATTGGGTGAAAAAATGTTTGCTGAGATTCAGGAAACTCGTAGTTTTTTGGAAGCTTGGCAACCCCTTTCAATGAAAGGGGTTCTCGTCAGTGTCTGCTTGGGGTACTTCAATAGCACACAAACCATAGCGATAGAACTTGGAACTACATTATTGTGCCAAGTTTCAAAGAGCTAGCACAAACCGTGTTTGATTTAGAGTTCCAATTACATGTATCCATATGGGAGAAAACAGAGTGAAACCTAAACATGAAAACGGTTACTGCAAAGGAACGGTTTAACCTAGAAGAACGAAATTTGGTGAGCCAAGTGGGATTCGTGTACTGATCACTACCTGCAAGTATCATCAAGATTGGGTGAAAAAATATTTGCTGAGATTTCAGGAAACTCGTAGTTTTTTGGAAGCTTGATAACCCCTTTCAATGAAAGGGATTCTCGTCAGTCTCTGCTTGGGGCTACTTCAAAAGCACACAAATCATAGCGACAGAACTTAGAACTACATTATTGTGCCAAGTTTCAAAGAGCTAGCACAAACAGTGTTTGATTTAGAGTTCCAACTACATGTATCCATATAGGAGAAAACAGAGTGAAACCTAAACATGAAAACGGTTACTGCAAAGGAACGGTTTAACCTAGAAGAACGAAATTTGGTGAGCCAAGTGGGATTGGTGTACTAATCATTAAATGGAAGCATCATCAAGATTGGGTGAAAAAATGTTAGCTGAGATTTCATGAAACTCGTAGTTTTTTGGAAGCTTGATAACCCCTTTCAATGAAAGGCATTCTCGTCAGTCTCTGCTTGGGGCTACTTCAATAGCACACAAACCATAGCCATAGAACTTGGAACTACATTATTGTGCCAAGTTTCAAAGAGCTAGCACAAACCGTGTTTGATTTAGAGTTCCAACTACATGTATCCATATAGGAGAAAACAGAGTGAAACCTAAACATGAAAACGGTTACTGCAAAGGAACGGTTTAACCTAGAAGAACGAAATTTGGTGAGCCAAGTGGGATTCGTGTACTGATCACTACCTGCAAGTATCATCAAGATTGGGTGAAAAAATGTTTGCTGAGATTTCAGGAAACTCGTAGTTTTTTGGAAGCTTGGCAACCCCTTTCAATGAAAGGGATTCTCGTCAGTCTCTGCTTGGGCTACTTCAATAGCACACAACCATAGCGATAGAACTTGGAACTACATTATTGTGCCAAGTTTCAAAGAGCTAGCACAAACCGTGTTTGATTTAGTGTTCCAACTACATGTATCCATATAGGAGAAAACAGAGTGAAACCTAAACATGAAAACGGTTACTGCAAAGGAACGGTTTAACCTTGAAGAACGAAATTTGGTGAGCCAAGTGGGATTGGTGTTCTGATCATTAAATGGAAGTATCATCAAGATTGGGCGAAAAAATGTTTGCTGAGATTTCTGGAAACTCGTAGTTTTTTGGAAGCTTGGCAACCCCTTTCAATGAAAGGGATTCTTGTCAGTCTCTGCTTGGGGCTACTTCAATAGCACACAAACCCTAGCGATAGAACTTGAAACTACATTTATTGTGCCAAGTTTCAAAGAGCTAGCACAAACCGTGTTTTGACTTAGAGTTCCAACTACATGTATCTATATAGGAGAAAACAGAGTGAAACCCTAAATATGAAAACGATTACTGCAAAGGAACGTTTAACCTAGAAGAACGAAATTTGGTGAGCCAAGTGGGATTGGTGTACTGATCATTAAATGGAAGTATCATCAAGACTGGGTGAAAAAATGTCTGCTGAGATTTCAGGAAACTCGCAGTTTTTTGGAAGCCTGGCAACCCCTTTCCATGAAAGGGATCTCGTCAGTCTCTGCTTGGGGCTACTTCAATAGCACACAAACCATAGTGATAGAACTTGGAACTACATTATTGTGCCAAGTTTCAAAGAGCTAGCACAAACCGTGTTTGATTTAGAGTTCCAACTACATGTATCCATATAGGAGAAAACAGAGTGAAACCTAAACAGAAAACGGTTACTGCAAAGGATCGGTTTAAACTAGAAGAACGAAATTTGGTGATCCAAGTGGAATTGGTGTACTGATCATTAAATAGAGGTATCATCAAGATTGGGTGAAAAAATGTTTGCTGAGATTTCAGGAAACTCGTAGTTTTTGGAAGCTTGGCAACCCCTTTCAATGAAAGGGGTTCTCGTCAGTGTCTGCTTGGGGTACTTCAATAGCACACAAAACCATAGCGATAGAACTTGGAACTACATTATTGTGCCAAGTTTCAAAGAGCTAGCACAAACCGTGTTTGATTTAGAGTTCCAACTACATGTATCCATATGGGAGAAAACAGAGTGAAACCTAAACATGAAAACGGTTACTGCAAAGGAAGGGTTTAACCTAGAAGAACGAAATTTGGTGAGCCAAGTGGGATTCGTGTACTGATCACTACCTGCAAGTATCATCAAGATTGGGTGAAAAAATGTTTGCTGAGATTTCAGGAAACTCGTAGTTTTTTGGAAGCTTGATAACCCCTTTCAATGAAAGGGATTCTCGACAGTCTCTGCTTGGGGCTACTTCAAAAGCACACAAATCATAGCGACAGAACTTAGAACTACATTATTGTGCCAAGTTTCAAAGAGCTAGCACAAACAGTGTTTGATTTAGAGTTCCAACTACATGTATCCATATAGGAGAAAACAGAGTGAAACCTAAACATGAAAACGGTTACTGCAAAGGAACGGTTTAACCTAGAAGAACGAAATTTGGTGAGCCAAGTGGGATTGGTGTACTAATCATTAAATGGAAGCATCATCAAGATTGGGTGAAAAAATGTTAGCTGAGATTTCATGAAACTCGTAGTTTTTTGGAAGCTTGATAACCCCTTTCAATGAAAGGCATTCTCGTCCAGTCTCTGCTTGGGGCTACTTCAATAGCACACAAACCATAGCCATAGAACTTGGAACTACATTATTGTGCCAAGTTTCAAAGAGCTAGCACAAACCGTGTTTGATTTAGAGTTCCAACTACATGTATCCATATAGGAGAAAACAGAGTGAAACCTAAACATGAAAACGGTTACTGCAAAGGAACGGTTTAACCTAGAAGAACGAAATTTGGTGAGCCAAGTGGGATTCGTGTACTGATCACTACCTGCAAGTATCATCAAGATTGGGTGAAAAAATGTTTGCTGAGATTTCAGGAAACTCGTAGTTTTTTGGAAGCTTGGCAACCCCTTTCAATGAAAGGGATTCTCGTCAGTCTCTGCTTGGGGCTACTTCAATAGCACACAAACCATAGCGATAGAACTTGGAACTACATTATTGTGCCAAGTTTCAAAGAGCTAGCACAAACCGTGTTTGATTTAGTGTTCCAACTACATGTATCCATATAGGAGAAAACAGAGTGAAACCTAAACATGAAAACGGTTACTGCAAAGGAACGGTTTAACCTTGAAGAACGAAATTTGGTGAGCCAAGTGGGATTGGTGTTCTGATCATTAAATGGAAGTATCATCAAGATTGGGCGAAAAAATGTTTGCTGAGATTTCTGGAAACTCGTAGTTTTTTGGAAGCTTGGCAACCCCTTTCAATGAAAGGGATTCTTGTCAGTCTCTGCTTGGGGCTACTTCAATAGCACACAAACCCTAGCGATAGAACTTGAAACTACATTATTGTGCCAAGTTTCAAAGAGCTAGCACAAACCGTGTTGGACTTAGAGTTCCAACTACATGTATCTATATAGGAGAAAACAGAGTGAAACCTAAATATGAAAACGATTACTGCAAAGGAACGGTTTAACCTAGAAGAACGAAATTTGGTGAGCCAAGTGGGATTGGTGTACTGATCATTAAATGGAAGTATCATCAAGACTGGGTGAAAAAATGTCTGCTGAGATTTCAGGAAACTCGCAGTTTTTTGGAAGCCTGGCAACCCCTTTCCATGAAAGGGATTCTCGTCAGTCTCTGCTTGGGGCTACTTCAATAGCACACAAACCATAGTGATAGAACTTGGAACTACATTATTGTGCCAAGTTTCAAAGAGCTAGCACAAACCGTGTTTGATTTAGAGTTCCAACTACATGTATCCATATAGGAGAAAACAGAGTGAAACCTAAACATGAAAACGGTTACTGCAAAGGATCGGTTTAACCTAGAAGAACGAAATTTGGTGATCCAAGTGGAATTGGTGTACTGATCATTAAATAGAGGTATCATCAAGATTGGGTGAAGAAATGTTTGCTGAGATTTCAGGAAACTCGTAGTTTTTTGGAAGCTTGGCAACCCCTTTCAATGAAAGGGGTTCTCGTCAGTGTCTGCTTGGGGTACTTCAATAGCACACAAACCATAGCGATAGAACTTGGAACTACATTATTGTGCCAAGTTTCAAAGAGCTAGCACAAACCGTGTTTGATTTAGAGTTCCAACTACATGTATCCATATGGGAGAAAACAGAGTGAAACCTAAACATGAAAACGGTTACTGCAAAGGAACGGTTTAACCTAGAAGAACGAAATTTGGTGAGCCAAGTGGGATTGGTGTACTGATCATTAAATGGAAGCATCATCAAGATTGGGTGAAAAAATGTTAGCTGAGATTTCATGAAACTCGTAGTTTTTTGGAAGCTTGATAACCCCTTTCAATGAAAGGGATTCTCGTCAGTCTCTGCTTGGGGCTACTTTCAATAGCACACAAAACCATAGCGATAGAACTTGGAACTACATTATTGTGCCAAGTTTCAAAGAGCTAGCACAAACCGTGTTTGATTTAGTGTTCCAACTACATGTATCCATATAGGAGAAAACAGAGTGAAACCTAAACATGAAAACGGTTACTGCAAAGGAACGGTTTAACCTAGAAGAACTTAATTTGGTGAGCCAAGTGGGATTGGTGTACTGATCATTAAATGGAAGTATCATCAAGATTGGGCGAAAAATGTTTGCTGAGATTTCTGGAAACTCGTAGTTTTTTGGAAGCTTGGCAACCCCTTTCAATGAAAGGGATTCTTGTCAGTCTCTGCTTGGGCTACTTCAATAGCACACAAACCCTAGCGATAGAACTTGAAACTACATTATTGTGCCAAGTTTCAAAGAGCTAGCACAAACCGTGTTTGATTTAGAGTTCCAACTACATGTATCTATATAGGAGAAAACAGAGTGAAACCTAAATATGAAAACGATTACTGAAAAGGAACGGTTTAACCTAGAAGAACGAAATTTGGTGAGCCAAGTGGGATTGGTGTACTGATCATTAAATGGAAGTATCATCAAGACTGGGTGAAAAAATGTTTGCTGAGATTTCAGGAAACTCGCAGTTTTTTGGAAGCCTGGCAACCCCTTTCCATGAAAGGGATTCTCATCAGTCTCTGCTTGGGGCTACTTCAATAGCACACAAACCATAGTGATAGAACTTGGAACTACATTATTGTGCCAAGTTTCAAAGAGCTAGCACAAACCGTGTTTGATTTAGAGTTCCAACTACATGTATCCATATAGGAGAAAACAGAGTGAAACCTAAACATGAAAACGGTTACTGCAAAGGAACGTTTTAACCTAGAAGAACGAAATTTGGTGATCCAAGTGGAATTGGTGTACTGATCATTAAATAGAGGTATCATCAAGATTGGGTGAAAAAATGTTTGCTGAGATTTCAGGAAACTCGTAGTTTTTTGGAAGCTTGGCAACCCCTTTCAATGAAAGGGGTTCTCGTCAGTGTCTGCTTGGGGTACTTCAATAGCACACAAACCATAGCGATAGAACTTGGAACTACATTATTGTGCCAAGTTTCAAAGAGCTAGCACAAACCGTGTTTGATTTAGAGTTCCAACTACATGTATCCATATGGGAGAAAACAGAGTGAAACCTAAACATGAAAACGGTTACTGCAAAGGAACGGTTTAACCTAGAAGAACGAAATTTGGTGAGCCAAGTGGGATTGGTGTACTGATCATTAAATAGAAGTATCATCAAGATTGGGTGAAAAAAATGTTTGCTGAGATTTCATGAAACTCGTAGTTTTTTGGAAGCTTGGCAACCCCTTTAAATGAAAGGGATTCTCGTCAGTCTCTGCTTGGGGCTACTTCAATAGCACACAAACCATAGCGATAGAACTTGGAACTACATTATTGTGCCAAGTTTCAAAGAGCTAGCACAAACCGTGTTTGATTTAGAGTTCCAACTACATGTATCCATATAGGAGAAAACAGAATGAAACCTAAACATGAAAACGTTTACTGCAAAGGAACGGTTTAACCTAGAAGAACAAAATTTAGTGAGCCAAGTGGGATTCATGTACTGATCACTACCTGCAAGTATCATCAAGATTGGGTGAAAAAATGTTTGTTGAGATTTCAGGAAACTCGCAGTTTTTTGGAAGCTTGGCAACCCCTTTCAATGAAAGGGATTCTCGTCAGTCTCTGCTTGGGGCTACTTCAATAGCACACAAACCATAGCGATAGAACTTGGAACTACATTATTGTGCCAAGTTTCAAAGAGCTAGCACAAACCGTGTTTGATTTAGAGTTCCAACTACATGTATCCATATAGGAGAAAACAGAGTGAAACCTAAACATGAAAAAGGTTACTGCAAAGGAACGTTTTAACCTAGAAGAACGAAATTTGGTGAGCCAAGTGGGATTGGTGTACTGATCATTAAATGGAAGTATCATCAAGATTGGGTGAAAAAAAAGTTTGCTGAGATTTCAGGAAACTCCCAGTTTTTGGAAGCCTCCAAACCCTTTCAATGAAATTGATTCTCGTCAGTCTCTGCTTGGGACTACTTCAATAGCACACAAACCATAGCGATAGAACTTGGAACTACATTATTGTGCCAAGTTTCAAAGAGCTAGCACAAACCGTGTTTGATTTAGAGTTCCAACTACATGTATCCATATAGGAGAAAACAGAGTGAAACCTAAACATGAAAACGGTTACTGCAAAGGAACGGTTTAACTTAGAAGAACGAAATTTAGTGAGCCAAGTGAGATTCGTGTACTGATCACTACCTCAAGTATCATCAAGATTGGGTGAAAAAATGTTTGCTGAGATTTCAAGAAACTCGTAGTTTTTTGGAAGCTTGGCAACCGCTTTCAATGAAAGGGATTCTCATCTGTCTCTGCTTGGGGCTACTTCAATAGCACACAAACCATAGCGATAGAACTTGGAACTACATTATTGTGCCAAGTTTCAAAGAGCTAGCACAAACCGTGTTTGATTTAGAGTTCCAACTACATGTATCCATATAGGAGAAAACAGAGTGAAACCTAAACATGAAAAGGGTTACTGCAAAGGAACGGTTTAACCTAGAAGAACGAATTTGGTGAGCCAAGTGGGATTGGTGTACTGATCATTAAATGGAAGTATCATCAAGATTGGGTGAAAAAATGTTTGCTGAGATTTCAGGAAACTCCCAGTTTTTTGAAGCCTGGCAACCCCTTTCAATGAAAGGGATTCTCGTCAGTCTCTGCTTGGGGCTACTTCAATAGCACACAAACCTTAGCGATAGAACTTGGAACTACATTATTGTGCCAAGTTTCAAAGAGCTAGCACACACCGTGTTTGATTTAGAGTTCCAACTCATGTATCCATATAGGAGAAAACAGAGTGAAACCTAAACATGAAAAGGGTTACTGCAAAGGAACGGTTTAACCTAGAAGAACGAATTTGGTGAGCCAAGTGGGATTGGTGTACTGATCATTAAATGGAAGTATCATCAAGATTGGGTGAAAAAATGTTTGCTGAGATTGGAGGAAACTCCCAGTTTTTTGAAGCCTGGCAACCCCTTTCAATGAAAGGGATTCTCGTCAGTCTCTGCTTGGGGCTACTTCAATAGCACACAAACCTTAGCGATAGAACTTGGAACTACATTATTGTGCCAAGTTTCAAAGAGCTAGCACAAACCGTGTTTGATTTAGAGTTCCAACTACATGTATCCATATAGGAGAAAACAGAGTGAAACCTAAACATGAAAACGGTTACTGCAAAGGAACGGTTTAACCTAGAAGAACGAAATTTGGTGAGCCAAGTGGGATTCGTGTACTGATCATTAAATGGAAGTATCATCAAGATTGGGTGAAAAAATGTTTGCTGATATTTCAGGAAACTCGTAGTTTTTTGGAAGCTTGGCAACCCCTTTCAATGAAAGGGGTTCTCGTCAGTGTCTGCTTGGGGTACTTCAATAGCACACAAACCATAGAGATAGAACTTGGAACTACATTATTGTGCCAAGTTTCAAAGAGCTAGCACAAACCGTGTTTGATTTAGAGTTCCAACTACATGTATCCATATGGGAGAAAACAGAGTGAAACCTAAACATGAAAACGGTTACTGCAAAGGAACGGTTTAACCTAGAAGAACGAAATTTGGTGAGCCAAGTGGGATTGGTGTACTGATCATTAAATAGAAGTATCATCAAGATTGGGTGAAAAAATGTTTGCTGAGATTTCATGAAACTCGTAGTTTTTTGGAAGCTTAGCAACCCCTTTAAATGAAAGGGATTCTCGTCAGTCTCTGCTTGGGGCTACTTCAATAGCACACAAACCATAGCGATAGAACTTGGAACTACATTATTGTGCCAAGTTTCAAAGAGCTAGCACAAACCGTGTTTGATTTAGAGTTCCAAATACATGTATCCATATAGGAGAAAACAGAATGAAACCTAAACATGAAAACGGTTACTGCAAAGGAACGGTTTAACCTAGAAGAACAAAATTTAGTGAGCCAAGTGGGATTCATGTACTGATCACTACCTGCAAGTATCATCAAGATTGGGTGAAAAAATGTTTGTTGAGATTTCAGGAAACTCGCAGTTTTTTGGAAGCTTGGCAACCCCTTTCAATGAAAGGGATTCTCGTCAGTCTCTGCTTGGGGCTACTTCAATAGCACACAAACCATAGCGATAGAACTTGGAACTACATTATTGTGCCAAGTTTCAAAGAGCTAGCACAAACCGTGTTTGATATAGAGTTCCAACTACATGTATCCATATAGGAGAAAACAGAGTGAAACCTAAACATGAAAACGGTTACTGCAAAGGAACGGTTTAACCTAGAAGAACGAAATTTGGTGAGGCAAGTGGGATTCGTGTACTGATCACTACCTGCAAGTATCATCAAGATTGGGTGAAAAAATGTTTGCTGAGATTTCAGGAAACTCGCAGTTTTTTGGAAGCTTGGCAACCCCTTTCAATGAAAGGGATTCTCGTCAGTCTCTGCTTGGGTCTACTTCAATAGCACACAAACCATAGCGATAGAACTTGGAACTACATTATTGTGCCAAGTTTCAAAGAGCTAGCACAAACCGTGTTTGATTTAGAGTTCCAACTACACGTATCTATATAGGAGAAAACAGAGTGAAACCTAAACATGAAAAAGGTTACTGCAAAGGAACGTTTTAACCTAGAAGAACGAAATTTGGTGAGCCAAGTGGGATTGGTGTACTGATCATTAAATGGAAGTATCATCAAGATTGGGTGAAAAAAAAGTTTGCTGAGATTTCAGGAAACTCCCAGTTTTTTGGAAGCCTCCAAACCCTTTCAATGAAATTGATTCTCGTCAGTCTCTGCTTGGGACTACTTCAATAGCACACAAACCATAGCGATAGAACTTGGAACTACATTATTGTGCCAAGTTTCAAAGAGCTAGCACAAACCGTGTTTGATTTAGAGTGCCAACTACATGTATCCATATAGGAGAAAACAGAGTGAAACCTAAACATGAAAACGGTTACTGCAAAGGAACGGTTTAACCTAGAAGAACGAAATTTAGTGAGCCAAGTGAGATTCGTGTACTGATCACTACCTCAAGTATCATAAAGATTGGGTGAAAAAATGTTTGCTGAGATTTCAAGAAACTCGTAGTTTTTTGGAAGCTTGGCAACCGCTTTCAATGAAAGGGATTCTCATCTGTCTCTGCTTGGGGCTACTTCAATAGCACACAAACCATAGCGATAGAACTTGGAACTACATTATTGTGCCAAGTTTCAAAGAGCTAGCACAAACCGTGTTTGATTTAGAGTTCCAACTACATGTATCCATATAGGAGAAAACAGAGTGAAACCTAAACATGAAAAGGGTTACTGCAAAGGAACGGTTTAACCTAGAAGAACGAATTTGGTGAGCCAAGTGGGATTGGTGTACTGATCATTAAATGGAAGTATCATCAAGATTGGGTGAAAAAATGTTTGCTGAGATTTCAGGAAACTCCCAGTTTTTTGAAGCCTGGCAACCCCTTTCAATGAAAGGGATTCTCGTCAGTCTCTGCTTGGGGCTACTTCAATAGCACACAAACCATAGCGATAGAACTTGGAACTACATTATTGTGCCAAGTTTCAAAGAGCTAGCACAAACCGTGTTTGATTTAGAGTTCCAACTACATGTATCCATATAGGAGAAAACAGAGTGAAACCTAAACATGAAAACGGTTACTGGAAACGGTTTAACCTAGAAGAACGAAATTTGGTGAGCCAAGTGGGATTGGTGTACTGATCATTAAATAGAAGTATCATCAAGATTGGGTGAAAAAATGTTTGCTGAGATTTCAGGAAACTCGTAGTTTTTTGGAAGCTTGGCAACCCCTTTAAATGAAAGGGATTCTTGTCAGTCTCTGCTTGGGGCTATTTCAATAGCACACAAACCATAGCGATAGAACTTGGAACTACATTATTGTGCCAAGTTTCAAAGAGCTAGCACAAACCGTGTTTGATTTAGAGTTCCAACTACATGTATCCATATAGGAGAAAACAGAGTGAAACCTAAACATGAAAACGGTTACTGCAAAGGAACGGTTTAACCTAGAAGAACAAAATTTAGTGAGCCAAGTGGGATTCATGTACTGATCACTACCTGCAAGTATCATCAAGATTGGGTGAAAAAATGTTTGTTGAGATTTCAGGAAACTCGCAGTTTTTTGGAAGCTTGGCAACCCCTTTCAATGAAAGGGATTCTCGTCAGTCTCTGCTTGGGGCTACTTCAATAGCACACAAACCATAGCGATAGAACTTGGAACTACATTATTGTGCCAAGTTTCAAAGTGCTAGCACAAACCGAGTTTGATTTAGAGTTCCAACTACATGTATCCATATAGGAGAAAACAGAGTGAAACCTAAACATGAAAAAGGTTACTGCAAAGGAACGGTTTAACCTAGAAGAACGAATTTGGTGAGCCAAGTGGGATTGGTGTACTGATCATTAAATGGAAGTATCATCAAGATTGGGTGAAAAAATGTTTGCTGAGATTTCAGGAAACTCCCAGTTTTTGAAGCCTGGCAACCGCTTTCAATGAAAGGGATTCTCGTCAGTCTCTGCTTCTGGCTACTTCAATAGCACACAAACCTTAGCGATAGAACTTGGAACTACATTATTGTGCCAAGTTTCAAAGAGCTAGCACAAACCGTGTTTGATTTAGAGTTCCAACTACATGTATCCATATAGGAGAAAACAGAGTGAAACCTAAACATGAAAACGGTTACTGCAAAGGAACGGTTAAACCTAGAAGAACGAAATTTGGTGAGCCAAGTGGGATTCGTGTACTGATCATTAAATGGAAGTATCATCAAGATTGGGTGAAAAAATGTTTGCTGATATTTCAGGAAACTCGTAGTTTTTTGGAAGCTTGGCAACCCCTTTCAATGAAAGGGATTCTCGTCAGTCTCTGCTTGGAGCTACTTCAATAGCACACAAACCATAGCGATAGAACTTGGAACTACATTATTGTGCCAAGTTTCAAAGAGCTAGCACAAACCGTGTTTGATTTAGAGTTCCAACTACATGTATCCATATAGGAGAAAACAGAGCAAAACCTAAACATGAAAACGGTTACTGCAAAGGAACGGTTTAACATAGAAGAACGAAATTTGGTGAGCCAAGTGGGATTGGTGTACTGATCATTAAATGGAACTATCATCAAGATTGGGTGAAAAAATGTTAGCTGAGATTTCAGGAAACTCGTAGTTTTTTGGAAGCTTGGCAACCCCTTTCAATGAAAGGGATTCTCGTCAGTCTCTACTTGGGGCTATTTCAATAGCACACAAACCATAGAGATAGAACTTGGAACTACATTATTTTGCCAAGTTTCAAAGAGCTAGCACAAACCGTTTTTGATTTAGAGTTCCAACTACATGTATCCATATAGGAGAAAACAGAGTGAAACCTAAACATGAAAACGGTTACTGCAAACGAACGGTTTAACCTAGAAGAACGAAATTTGGTGAGCCAAGTGTAATTGGTGTACTGATCATTAAATAGAAGTATCATCAAGATTGGGTGAAAAAATATTTGCTGAGATTTCAGGAAACTCGCAGTTTTTTGGAAGCTTGGCAACCCCTTTCAATGAAAGGGATTCTCGTCAGTCTCTGCTTGGGGCTACTTCAATAGCACACAAACCATAGCGATAGAACTTGGAACTACATTAGTGTGCCAAGTTTCAAAGAGCTAGCACAAACCGTGTTTGATTTAGAGTTCCAACTACATGTATCTATATAGGAGAAAACAGAGTGAAACCGAAACATGAAAACGGTTACTGCAAAGGAACGTTTTAACCTAGAAGAACGAAATTTGGTGAGCCAAGTGGGATTGGTGTACTGATCATTAAATGGAAGTATCATCAAGACTGGGTGAAAAAATGTTTGCTGAGATTTCAGGAAACTCCCAGTTTTTTGGAAGCCTGGCAACCCCTTTCTATAAAAGGGATTCTCGTCAGTCTCTGCTTGAGGCTACTTCAATAGCACACAAACCATAGCGATAGAACTTGGAACTACATTATTGTGCCAAGTTTCAAAGAGCTAGCACAAACCGTGTTTGATTTAGAGTTCCAACTACATGTATCCATATAGGAGAAAACAGAGTGAAACCTAAACATGAAAACGGTTACTGCAAAGGAACGGTTTAACCTAGAAGAACAAAATTTAGTGAGCCAAGTGGGATTCATGTACTGATCACTACCTGCAAGTATCATCAAGATTGGGTGAAAAAATGTTTGTTGAGATTTCAGGAAACTCGCAGTTTTTTGGAAGCTTGGCAACCCCTTTCAATGAAAGGGATTCTCGTCAGTCTCTGCTTGGGGCTACTTCAATAGCACACAAACCATAGCGATAGAACTTGGAACTACATTATTGTGCCAAGTTTCAAATAGCTAGCACAAACCGTGTTTGATTTAGAGTTCCAAATACATGTATCCATATAGGAGAAAACAGAGTGAAACCTAAACATGAAAACGGTTACTGCAAAGGAACGGTTTAACCTAGAAGAACGAAATTTGGTGAGGCAAGTGGGATTCGTGTACTGATCACTTCCTGCAAGTATCATCAAGATTGGGTGAAAAAATGTTTTGCTGAGATTTCAGGAAACTCGCAGTTTTTTGGAAGCTTGGCAACCCCTTTCAATGAAAGGGATTCTCGTCAGTCTCTGCTTGGGGCTACTTCAATAGCACACAAACCATAGCGATAGAACTTGGAACTACATTATTGTGCCAAGTTTCAAAGAGCTAGCACAAACCGTGTTTGATTTAGAGTTCCAACTACACGTATCTATATAGGAGAAAACAGAGTGAAACCTAAACATGAAAACGGTTACTGCAAAGGAACGTTTTAACCTAGAAGAACGAAATTTGGTGAGCCAAGTGGGATTGGTGTACTGATCATTAAATGGAAGTATCATCAAGATTGGGTGAAAAAATGTTTGCTGAGATTTCAGGAAACTCCCAGTTTTTTGGAAGCCTGGCAACCCCTTTCAATGAAAGGGATTCTCGTCAGTCTCTGCTTGGGGCTACTTCAATAGCACACAAACCTTAGCGATAGAACTTGGAACTACATTATTGTGCCAAGTTTCAAAGAGCTAGCACAAACCGTGTTTGATTTAGAGTTCCAAGTACATGTATCCATATAGGAGAAAACAGAGTGAAACCTAAACATGAAAACGGTTACTGCAAAGGAACGGTTTAACCTAGAAGAACGAAATTTGGTGAGCCAAGTGGGATTCGTGTACTGATCATTAAATGGAAGTATCATCAAGATTGGGTGAAAAAATGTTTGCTGAGATTTCAGGAAACTCGTAGTTTTTGGAAGCTTGGCAACCACTTTCAATGAAAGGGATTCTCCTCAGTCTCTGCTTGGGGCTACTTCAACAGCACACAAACCATAGCCATAGAACTTCAACTACATTATTGTGCCAAGTTTCAAAGAGCTAGCACAAACCGTGTTTGATTTAGAGTTCCAACTACATGTATCCATATAGGAGAAAACAGAGTGAAACCTAAAAATGAAAACGATTACTGCAAAGGAACGGTTTAACCTAGAAGAACGAAATTTGATGAGCCAAGTGGGATTGGTGTACTGATCATTAAATGGAAGTATCATCAAGATTGGGTGAAAAAATGTTAGCTGAGATTTCAGGAAACTCGTAGTTTTTTGGAAGCTTGGCAACCCCTTTCAATGAAAGGGATTCTCGTCAGTCTCTGCTTGGGGCTACTTCAAAAGCACACAAATCATAGCGACAGTACTTGGAACTACATTATTGTGCCAAGTTTCAAAGAGCTAGCACAAACCGTGTTTGATTTAGAGTTCCAACTACATGTATCCATATTGGAGAAAACAGAGTAAAACCTAAACATGAAAAGGGTTACTGCAAAGGAACAGTTTAACCTAGAAGAACGAAACTTAGTGAGCCAAGTGGGATTCATATA
>NW_027551947.1:0-60920 GCF_045843805.1 Urocitellus parryii | reverse complement strand
TTAGGGTTTCACTCTTGTTTTCTCCTATATGGATACATGTAGTTGGAACTCTAAATCAAACACGGTTTGTGCTAGCTCTTTGAATCTTGGCACAATAATGTAGTTCCAAGTTCTATCGCTATGGTTTGTGTCCTATTGAAGTAGTCCCAAGAAGACACTGACGAAAATCACTTTCATTGAAAGGGGTCGCCAAGCTTCCAAAAAACTACGAGTTTCCTGATGTCTCAGCAAACATTTTTTTCACCCAATCTTGATGATACTGGAAGGTAATGGTCAGTACACCAATCCCACTTGGTCACCAAAAATTTCATTCTTCTAGGGTAACAGTTCCTTTGCAGTAACCGTTTTCATGTTTAGGTTTCACTCTGTTTTCTCCTATATGGATACATGTAGTTGGAACTCTAAATCAAACACGGTTTGTGCTAGCTCTTTGAAACTTGGCACAATAATGTAGTTCCACGTTCTATCACTATGGTTTGTGTCCTATTGAAGTAGCCCCAAGCAGAGACTGACGAGAATCACTTTCATTGAAAGGGGTTGCCAAGCTTCCAAAAAACTACGAGTTTCCTGAAATTTCAGCAAACATTTTTTCAACCAATCTTGATGATACTTCCATTTAATGATCAGTACACCATTCCCACTTGGCTCACCAAATTTCATTCTTCTAGGTTAACAGTTCCTTTGCAGTAACCGTTTTCATGTTTAGGTTTCACTCTGTTTTCTCCTATATGGATACATGTAGTTGGAACTCTAAATCAAACACGGTTTGTGCTAGCTCTTTGAAACTTGGCACAATAATGTAGTTCCAAGTTCTATCGCTATGTTTTGTTTCCTATTGAAGTACCCCAAGCAGAGACTGACGAGAATCACTTTCATTTAAAGGGGTTGCCAAGCTTCCAAAAAACTACGAGTTTCCTGAAATCTCAGCAAACATATTTTCACCCAATCTTGATGATACTGGCAGGTAATGATCAGTACACCAATCCCACTTGGCTCACCAAATTTCGTTCTTCTAGGTTAACAGTTCCTTTGCAGTAACCGTTTTCATGTTTAGGTTTCACTCTGTTTTCTCCTATATGGACACATGTATTTGGACCTCTAAATCAAACACGGTTTGTCCTAGCTCTGTGAAACTTGGCACAATAATGTAGTTAAAAGTTCTATCACTATGGTTTGTGTCCTATTGAAGTAGCCCCAAGCAGAGACTGACGAGAATCACTTTCATTGAAAGGGGTTGCCAAGCTTCCAAAAAACTACGAGTTTCCTGAAAACTCAGGGAACATTTTTTCACCCAATCCTGATGATACTTGCAGGTAATGATCAGTACACCAATCCCACTTGGCTCACCAAATTTCGTTCTTCTAGAATAAACCGTTCCTTTGAAGGAACCGTTTTCATGTATAGGTTTCACTCTGTTTTCTCCTATATGGATACATGTAGTTGGAACTCTAATCAAACACGGTTTGTGCTAGCTCTTTGAAACTTGGCACAATAATGTAGTTCCAAGTTCTATCGCTATGGTTTGTGTCCTATTGAAGTACCCCAAGCAGAGACTGACGAGAATCACTTTCATTGAAAGGGGTTGCCAAGCTTCCAAAAAACTACGAGTTTCCTGAAATCTCAGCAAACATTTGTTAACCCAATCCTGATGATACTGGCAGGTAATGATCAGTACACCAATCCCACTTGGCTCACCAAATTTCGTTCTTCTAGATTAAACCGTTCCTTTGCAGGAACCGTTTTCATGTTTAGGTTTCACTCTGTTTTCTCCTATATGGATACATATAGTTGGAACTCTAAATCAAACACGGTTTGTGCTAGATCTTTGAAACTTGGCACAATAATGTAGTTCCAAGTTCTATCGCTATGGTTTGTGTCCTATTGAAGTAGCCCCAAGGAGAGACTGACGAGAATCACTCTCATTGAAAGGGGTTGCCAAGCTTCCAAAAAACTACGAGTTTCCTGAAATCTCAGCAAATATTTTTTCACCCAATCTTGATAATACTGGCAGGTAATGATCAGCACACCAATCCCACATGGCTCACCAAATTTCGTTTTTCTATGTTAAACCTTTCCTTTGCAGTAACCGTTTTCATGTTTAGGTTTCACTCTGTTTTCTCCTATATGGATACATGTAGTTGGAACTCTAAATCAAACATGGTTTGTGCTAGCTCTTTGAAACTTGGCACAATAATGCAGTTCCAAGTTCTATCACTATGGTTTGTTTCCTATTGAAGTAGCCCCAAGCAGAGACTGACGAGAATCACTTTCATTGAAAGGGGTTGCCAACCTTGCAAAAAACTACGAGTTTCCTGAAATCTGAGCAAACATTTTTTCACCCAAATTGATGATACTGGCAGGTAATGATCAGTACACCAATCCACTTGGCTCACCAAATTTCGTTCTTCTAGGTTAAACCTTTCTTTTGCAGTAACCGTTTTCATGTTTAGGTTTCACTCTGTTTTCTCCTATATGGATACATGTAGTTGGAACTCTAAATCAAACACGGTTTGTCCTAGCTCTTTGAAACTTGGCACAATAATGTAGTTCCAAGTTCTATCGCTATGGTTTGTGTCATATTGAAGTAGCCCCAAGCAGAGACTGACGAGAATCACTTAATTGAAAGGGGTTGTCAAATTACAAAAAACTACATGCTATCTGAAATTTCAGCAAATAATTTTTTCACCCAATTTTGATGATACTGGCACGTAATGATCAGTACACTAATCCCACTTGGCTGACCAAATTTCGTCCTTCGATGTTCACCCGTTCGTTTGCAGTAACCGTTTCCATTTTTAGGTTTCACTTTTTTTCTCCTATATGAATAGAAGTAGTTGCAACTCTAAATCAAACACGGTTTGTGCTAGCTCTTTGAAACTTGGCACAATAGAGTAGTTCCAAGTTCTATCGCTATGGTGTGTTTCCTATTGAAGTAGCCTCAAGTGGAGACTGACGAGAATCACTTTCATTGAAAGGGGTTGAGATGCTTCCAAAAAACTACAAGTTTCCTGATATTTCAGCAAACATTTTTTCACCCAATCTTGATGATACTTGAAGGTAATGATCAGTACACGAATCCCACATGGCTCACCAAATTTCGTTCTTCTACGTTAAACCATTCGTTTGCAGTAACCGTTTTCATTTTTAGGTTTCACTCTGTTTTCCCCTATATGGAAACATGTAGTTGGAACTCTAAATCAAACACGGTTTGTGCTAGCTCTTTGAAACTTGGCACAATAAAGTACTTCCAAGTTCTATCTCTATGGTTTGTTTCCTATTGAAGTAGCCCCAAGCAGAGACTGACAAGGATCCCTTTCATTGCAAGGGGTGGCCAAGCTTCCAAAAACTACGAGTTTCCTGAAATCTCAACAAATATTTTTTCACCGAATCTTGATGATACTTGCAGGTAATGATCAGGACACCAGTCCCACTTGGCCCACCCAATTTCGTTCTTCTAGGTTAAACCGTTCGTTTGCAGTAACCGTTTCCATTTTTAGGTTTCACTCTGTTTTCTCCTATATGGATATATGTAGTTGGAACTCCAAATCAAACACGGTTTGTGCTAGCTCTTTGAAACTTGGCACAATAAAGTAGTTTCAATTTCTATCTCTATGGTTTGTTTCCTATTGAAGTCGCCCCAAGCAGAGACTGACGATAATACCTTTCATTGCAAGGGGTTGGATGCATCCAAAAAACTACGAGTTTCCTGAAATGTCAGTAAACATTTTTTCACCCAATCTTGATGATACTTGGAGGTAATGATCAGGACACCAATCCCACTTGGCTCACCAAATTTCGTTCATCTAGGTTAAACCGATCATTTTCAGTAACCATTTTCATTTTTAGGTTTCACTCTGTTTTCTCCTATATGGATAAATGTAGTTGGAACTCTAAATCAAACACGGTTTGTGCTAGCTTTTTGAAACTTGGAACAATAAAGTAGTTCCAAGTTCTATCTCTATGGTTTGTTTCCTACTGAAGTAGCCCTAAGTAGAGACTGACGAGAATCACTTTCATTGAAAGGGGTTGCCAAGCTGCCAAAAAACAACGTGTTTCCTGAAATCTCAGCAAACATTTTTTCACCCAATCTTGATGATACTTGCAGGTAATGATCAGAACACCAATCCCACTTGCCCCACCAAATTTCGTTCTTCTAGGTTAAACCATTCGTTTGCAGTAACCATTTTCATTTTTAGGTTTCACTCTGCTTTCTCCTAGATGGATACTTGTAGTTGGAACTCTAAATCAAACACGGTTAGTCCTACCTCTTTGAAACTTGGCACAATAAAGTAGTTCCAAGTTCTATCTCTATGGTTTGTTTCCTATTGAAGTAGCCCCAAGCGGAGACTGACGAGAATCACTTTCATTGCAAGGGGTTGTGAGCTTCCAAAAAACTACGAGTTTCCTGAAATCTCAGCAAATATTTTTTCACCCAATCTTGATGATACTTGCAGGTAATGATCAGGACACCATTCCCACTTGGCTCAAAAAATTTCGTTCTTCTAGGTTAAACTGATCGTTTGCAGTAACCGTTTTCATTTTTAGGTTTCACACTGTTTTCTCCTATATGGATACATGTAGTTGGAACTCTAAATCAAACACGGTTTGTTCTAGCTCTTTGAAACTTGGCACAATAAAGTAGTTCCAAGTTCTATCTCTAAGGTTTGTTTCCTATTGAAGTAGCCCCAAGCAGGGACTGACGAGAATCACTTTCATTGAAAGGGGTTGCCAAGCTTCCAAACAACTACGAGTTTCCTGAAATCTCAGCAAACATTTTTTCACCCAATCTTGATGATACTTGCAGGTAATGATCAGGACACCATTCCCACTTGGCTCACCCAATTTCGTTCTTCTAGGTTAAACCGTTCGTTTGCAGTAACCGTTTTCATTTTTAGGTTTCACTCTGTTTTCTCCTATATGGATACATGTAGTTGGAACTCTAAATCAAACACGGTTTGTGCTACCTCTTGGAAACTTGGCACAATAAAGTAGTTGAAAGTTCTATCTCTTTGGTTTGATTCCTATTGAAGTAGCCGCAAGCAGAGACTGACGGGAATCACTTTCAATGAAAGGGTTTGCCAAGCTTCCAAAAAACTACGTGTTTCCTGAAATCTCAGCAAACATTTTTTCACCCAATCTTGATGATACTTGCAGGTAATGATCAGGACACCAATCCCACTTGGCTCACCCAATTTCGTTCTTCTAGGCTAAACCGTTCGTTTGCAGTAACAGTTTTCATTTTTAGGTTTCACTCTGTTTTCCGCTATATGGATACATGTAGTTGGAACTCTAAATCAAACACGGTTTGTGCTAGCTCTTTGAAACTTGGCACAATAAATAGTTCCAAGTACTATCTCTATGGTTTGTTTCCTATTGAAGTAGCCACAAGCAGAGACTGACGAGAATCACTTTCATTGCAAGGGGTTGTGAACTTCCAAAAAAATACGAGTTTCATGAAATTTCAGCAAATATTTTTTCACCCAATCTTGATAATACTTGCAGGTAATGATCAGGACACCAATCCTGCTTGGCTCACCAAATTTCGTTCATCTAGGTTAAACCGTTCGTTTGCAGTACCGTTTTCATTTTTAGGTTTCACTGTTTTCTCATATATGGATATATGTAGTTGGAAATCTAAATCAAACACGGTTTGTGGTAGCTCTTTGAAACTTGGCACAATAAAGTAGTTCCAAGTTCTATCTCTATGGTTTGTTTCCTATTGAAGTAGCCCCAAGCAGACTTTGACGAGCATCACTTTCATTGCAAGGGGTTGCCAAGCTTCCAAAAAACGACGAGTTTGCTGAAAAATCAGCAAACCTTTTTTCACACAATCTTGATGATACTTGCAGGTAATGATCAGGACAACAATCCCACTTGGCTCACCAAATTTCGTTCTTCTAGGTTAAACCGATCGTTTGGAGTAACCGTTTTCATTTTTAGGTTTCACTCTGTTTTCTCCTATATGATACATGTAGTTGGAACTCTAAATCAAACACGGTTTGTTCTAGCTCTTTGAAACTTGGCACAATAAAGTAGTTCCAAGTTCTATCTCTAAGGTTTGTTTCCTATTGAAGTAGCCCCAAGCAGAGACTGACGAGAATCACTTTCATTGCGAGGGGTTGCCAAGCCTCCAAACAACTACGAGTTTCCTGAAATCTCAGCAAACATTTTTTCACCCAATCTTGATGATACTTGCAGGTAATGATCAGGACACCATTCCCACTTGGCTCACCCAATTTCGTTCTTCTAGGTTAAACCGTTCGTTTGCAGTAACCGTTTTCATTTTTAGGTTTCACTCTGTTTTCTCCTATATGGATACATGTAGTTGGAACTCTAAATCAAACATGGTTTGTGCTAGCTCTTGGAAACTTGGCACAATAAAGTAGTTCAAAGTTCTATCTCTATGGTTTGATTCCTATTGAAGAAGCCGCAAGCAGAGACTAATGGGAATCACTTTCAATGAAAGGGGTTGCCAAGCTTCCAAATATCTACGTGTTTCCTGAAATCTCAGCAAACATTTTTTCACCCAATCTTGATGATACTTGCAGGTAATGATCAGGACACCAATCCCACTTGGCTCACCCAATTTCGTTCTTCTAGATTAAACGGTTCCTTTGCAGAAACCGTTTTCATTTTTAGGTTTCACTGTGTTTTCTGCGATATGGTTACATGTAGTTGGAACTCTAAATCAAACATGGTTTGAGCTAGCTCTTGGAAACTTGGCACAATAAAGTAGTTATAAGTTCTATCTTATGGTTTGTTTCCTATTGAAGTAGCCCGAAGCAGAGACTGACGAGAATCACTTTCATTGCAAGGGGTTGAGATGATTCCAAAAAATTACGAGTTTCCTGAAAAATCAGCAAACATTTTTTCACCCAATCTTGATGATACTTCCAGGTAATGATCAGGACACCAATCCCACTTGGCTCACCCAATTTCGTTCTTCTAGGCTAAACCGTTCGTTTGCAGTAACAGTTTTCATTTTTAGGTTTCACTCTGTTTTCCGCTATATGGATACATGTAGTTGGAACTCTAAATCAAACACGGTTTGTGCTAGTTCTTTGAAACTTGGCAGAATAAATAGTTCCAAGTACTATCTCTATGGTTTGTTTCCTATTGAAGTAGCCACAAGCAGAGACTGACGAGAATCACTTTCATTGCAAGGGGTTGTGCTCTTCCAAAAAAATACGAGTTTCATGAAATTTCAGCAAATATTTTTTCACCCAATCTTGATAATACTTGCAGGTAATGATCAGGACACCAATCCTGCTTGGCTCACCAAATTTCGTTCATCTAGGTTAAACCGTTCGTTTGCAGTACCGTTTTCATTTTTAGGTTTCACTGTTTTCTCATATATGGATATATGTAGTTGGAAATCTAAATCAAACACGGTTTGTGGTAGCTCTTTGAAACTTGGCACAATAAAGTAGTTCCAAGTTCTATCTCTATGGTTTGTTTCCTATTGAAGTAGCCCCAAGCAGACATTGACGAGCATCACTTTCATTGCAAGGGGTTGCCAAGCTTCCAAAAAACGACGAGTTTGCTGAAAAATCAGCAAACCTTTTTTCACACAATCTTGATGATACTTGCAGGTAATGATCAGGACAACAATCCCACTTGGCTGACCAAATTTCGTTCTTCTAGGTTAAACCGATCGTTTGGAGTAACCGTTTTCATTTTTAGGTTTCACTCTGTTTTCTCCTATATGATACATGTAGATGGAACTCTAAATCAAACACGGTTTGTGCTAGCTCTTTGAAACTGGGCACAATAAAGTACTTCCAAGTTCTATATCTATAGTTTGTTTCCAATTGAAGTAGCCCCAAGCAGAGACTGACGAGAATCACTTACATTGCAAGGGGTTGCCAAGCTTCCAAAAACTACGAGTTTCCTGAAGTCTCAGCAAACATTTTTTCACCCAATCTTGATGATACTTGCAGGTAATGATCAGGACACCAATCCCACTTGGCTCACCGAATTTCATTTTTCTAGGTTAAACCGTTCGTTTGCAGTAACCGTTTTCATTTTTAGGTTTCACTCTGTTTTCTCCTATATGGATACATGTAGTTGGAACTCTAAATCAAACATGGTTTGTCCTAGCTCTTTGAAACTTGGCACAATAAAGTAGTTCCAATTTCTATCTCTATGGTTTGTTTCTTATTGAAGTAGCCCCAAGCAGAGACTGACGAGAATCACTTTCATTGCAAGGGGTTGCCAAGCTTCCAAAAAACTACGAGTTTCCTGAAATCTCAGCACACATTTTTTCACCCAATCTTGATGATACTTGCAGGTAATGAGCAGGACACCATTCCCACTTGGCTCAGCAAATTTCGTTCTGCTATGTTAAACCATTCGTTTGCAGTAACCGTTTTCATTTTTAGGTTCACTCTGTTTTCTCCTATATGGATATATGTATTTGGAACTCTAAATCAAATACGGTTTGTGCTAGCTCTTTGAAACTTGGCACAATAAAGTAGTTCCAAGTTCTATCTCTATGGTTTGTTTCCTATCGAAGTAGCCCCAAGCAGAGACTGACGAGAATCACGTTCGTTGCAAGGGGTTGCCAAGCTTCCGAAAAAGTACGAGTTTCCTGAAAACTCAGCAAACATTTTTTCACCCAATCATGATCATACTTGCAGGTAATGATCAGGACACCAATCCCACTTGGCTCACCAAATTTCGTCTTCTAGGTTAAACCGTTCGTTTGGAGTAACCGTTTTCATTTTTGGGTTTCACTCTGTTTTCTCCTATATGGATATATGTAGTTGGAACTCTAAATCAAACACGGTTTGTGCTAGCTCTTTGAAACTTGCAAAATAAAGTAGTTCCAATTTCTATCTCTATGGTTTGTTTCCTCTTGAAGTAGCCCCAAGCAGAGATTGACGAGAATCACTTTCATTGCAAGGGGTTGCCAAGCTTCCAAAAACTACGAGTTTCCTGAAGGCACAGCAAACATTTTTTCACCCAATCTTGATGATTCATGCAGGTAATGATCAGGACACCAATCTCACTTGGCTCACCCAATTTCTTTCTTCTAGGTTAAACCGTTCGTTTGCGTAACCGTTTTCATTTTTAGGTTTTACTCTGTTTTCTCCTATATGGATACATGTAGTTGGAACTCTAAATCAAACACGGTTTGTGGTAGCTCTTTGAAATTTGGCACAATAAAGTAGATCCAATATCTATCTCTATGGTTTGTTTACTATTGAAGTAGCCCCAAGCAGAGACTGACGAGAATCACTTTCATTGCAAGGGGTTGCCAAGCTATCAAAAAACTACGAGTTTCCTGAAATCTCAGCAAACATTTTTTCACCGAATCTTGATGATACTTGCAGGTAATGATCAGGACACCAATCCCACTTGGCCAACCCAATTTCGTTCTTCTAGGTTAAACCGTTCGTTTGCAGTAACCGTTTCCATTTTTAGGTTTCACTCTGTTTTCTCCTATATGGATATATGTAGTTGGAACTCCAAATCAAACACGGTTTGTGCTAGCTCTTTGAAACTTGGCACAATAAAGTAGTTTCAATTTCTATCTCTATGGTTTGTTTCAGATTGAAGTCGCCCCAAGCAGAGACTGACGATAATACCTTTCATTGCAAGGGGTTGGATGCATCCAAAAAACTACGAGTTTCCTGAAATGTCAGTAAACATTTTTTCACCCGATCTTGATGATACTTGGAGGTAATGATCAGGACACCAATCCCACTTGGCTCACCAAATTTCCTTCATCTAGGTTAAACCGATCATTTTCAGTAACCGTTTTCATTTTTAGGTTTCACTCTGTTTTCTCCTATATGGATAAATGTAGTTGGAACTCTAAATCAAACACGGTTTGTGCTAGCTCTTTGAAACTTGGAACAATAAAGTAGTTCCAAGTTCTATCTCTATGGTTTGTTTCCTACTGAAGTAGCCCTAAGTAGAGACTGACGAGAATCACTTTCATTGAAAGGGGTTGCCAAGCTGCCAAAAAACAACGTGTTTCCTGAAATCTCAGCAAACATTTTTTCACCCAATCTTGATGATACTTGCAGGTAATGATCAGAACACCAATCCCACTTGCCCCACCAAATTTCGTTCTTCTAGGTTAAACCATTCGTTTGCAGTAACCATTTTCATTTTTAGGTTTCACTCTGCTTTCTCCTAGATGGATACTTGTAGTTGGAACTCTAAATCAAACACGGTTTGTCCTAGCTCTTTGAAACTTGGCACAATAAAGTAGTTCCAAGTTCTATCTCTATGGTTTGTTTCCTATTGAAGTAGCCCCAAGCGGAGACTGACGAGAATCACTTTCATTGCAAGGGGTTGTGAGCTTCCAAAAAACTACGAGTTTCCTGAAATCTCAGCAAATATTTTTTCACCCAATCTTGATGATACTTGCAGGTAATGATCAGGACACCATTCCCACTTGGCTCAAAAAATTTCGTTCTTCTAGGTTAAACTGATCGTTTGCAGTAACCGTTTTCATTTTTAGGTTTCACACTGTTTTCTCCTATATGGATACATGTAGTTGGAACTCTAAATCAAACACGGTTTGTTCTAGCTCTTTGAAACTTGGCACAATAAAGTAGTTCCAAGTTCCATCTCTAAGGTTTGTTTCCTATTGAAGTAGCCCCAAGCAGAGACTGATGAGAATCACTTTCATTGCAAGGGGTTGCCAAGCTTCCAAACAACTACGAGTTTCCTGAAATCTCAGCAAACATTTTTTCACCCAATCTTGATGATACTTGCAGGTAATGATCAGGACACCATTCCCACTTGGCTCACCCAATTTCGTTCTTCTAGGTTAAACCGTTCGTTTGCAGTAACCATTTTCATTTTTAGGTTTCACTCTGTTTTCTCCTATATGGATACATGTAGTTGGAACTCTAAATCAAACACGGTTTGTGCTACCTCTTGGAAACTTGGCACAATAAAGTAGTTCAAAGTTCTATCTCTATGGTTTGATTCCTATTGAAGTAGCCGCAAGCAGAGACTGACGGGAATCACTTTCAATGAAAGGGGTTGCCAAGCTTCCAAAAAACTACGGGTTTCCTGAAATCTCAGCAAACATTTTTTCACCCAATCTTGATGATACTTGGAGGTAATGATCAGGACACCAATCCCACTTGGCTCACCTAATTTCGTTCTTCTAGGATCACTTGTTTGTTTGCAGTAACCGTTTTCATTTTTAGATTTCACTCTGTTTTCTCCTAATGGATAAATGTATTTGGAACTCTAAATCAAACACGGTTTGTGCTAGCTCTTTGAAACTTGGCAAATAAAGAAGTTCCAAGTTCTATCTCTATGGTTTCTTTCCTCTTGAAGTAGCCGCATGCAGAGACTGAGGAGAATCACTTTCATTGCAAGCGGTTGAGATGCTTCCAAAAACTACGAGTTTCCTGAAATCTCAGCAAACATTTTTTCACCCAATCTTGATGATACTTGCATGTAATGATCAGGACACCAATCCAACATGGCTCACCCAATTTCGTTCTTCTAGGCTAAACCGTTCGTTTGCAGTAACAGTTTTCCTTTTTGGTTTCACTCTGTTTTCCGCTATATGGATACATGTAGTTGGAACTCTAAATCAAACACGGTTTGTGCTAGCTCTTTGAAACTTGGCACAATAAATAGTTCCAAGTACTATCTCTATGGTTTGTTTCCTATTGAAGTAGCCACAAGCAGAGACTGACGAGAATCACTTTCATTGCAAGGGGTTGTGCTCTTCCAAAAAAATACGAGTTTCATGAAATTTCAGCAAATATTTTTTCACCCAATCTTGATAATACTTGCAGGTAATGATCAGGACACCAATCCTGCTTGGCTCACCAAATTTCGTTCATCTAGGTTAAACCGTTCGTTTGCAGTACCGTTTTCATTTTTAGGTTTCACTGTTTTCTCATATATGGATATATGTAGTTGGAAATCTAAATCAAACACGGTTTGTGGTAGCTCTTTGAAACTTGGCACAATAAAGTAGTTCCAAGTTCTATCTCTATGGTTTGTTTCCTATTGAAGTAGCCCCAAGCAGACATTGACTAGCATCACTTTCATTGCAAGGGGTTGCCAAGCTTCCAAAAAACGACGAGTTTGCTGAAAAATCAGCAAACATTTTTTCACACAATCTTGATGATACTTGCAGGTAATGATCAGGACAACAATCCCACTTGGCTCACCAAATTTTGTTCTTCTAGGTTAAACCGATCCTTTGGAGTAACCGTTTTCATTTTTAGGTTTCACTCTGTTTTCTCCTATATGATACATGTAGATGGAACTCTAAATCAAACACGGTTTGTGCTAGCTCTTTGAAACTGGGCACAATAAAGTACTTCCAAGTTCTATATCTATGGTTTGTTTCCTATTGAAGTAGCCCCAAGCAGAGACTGACGAGAATCCCTTTCATTGCAATGGGTTGCCAAGCTTCCAAAAAATTACGAGTTTACTGAAATCTCAGCAAAAATTTTTTCACCCAATCTTGATGATAGTTGCAGGTAATGATCAGGACACCAATCCCACTTGGCTCACCAAATTTCGTTCTTCTAGGATCACTTGTTTGTTTGCAGTAACCGTTTTCATTTTTAGGTTTCACTCTGTTTTCTCCTAATGGATAAATGTTGTTGGAACTCTAAATCAAACAGGTTTGTGCTAGCTCTTTGAAACTTGGCACAATAAAGTAGTTCCAAGTTCTATCTCTATGGTTTGTTTCCTATTGAAGTAGCCGCAAGCAGAGACTGATGAGAACCACTTCCATTGCAAGGGTCTGTTTTCTCCTATATGGATACATGTAGATGGAAATATAAATCAAACACGGTTTGTGCTAGCTCTTTGAAACTTGGCACAATAAAGTAGTTCCAAGTTCTATCTCTATGGTTTGTTTCCTATTGAAGTAGCCATAAGCAGATACTGACGAGAATCACTTCCATTGCAAGGGGTTTAGATGCTTCCAAAAAACAACGAGTTTCCTGAAATCTCAGCAAACATTTTTTCACCCAATCTTGATGATACTAGCAGGTCATGATCAGTACAACAACTCCACTTTGCTCACCCAATTTCGTTCTTATAGGTTAAACCGTTCGTTTGCAGGAACCGTTTTCATTTTTAGGATTCAATCTGTTTTATACTTTATGGATACATGTAGTTGGAACTCTAAATCAAACACGGTTTGTACTAGCTCTTTGAAACTTGGCACAATAAAGTAGTTCCAACTTCTATCTCTATGGTTTGTTTCCTATTGAAGTAGCCCCAAGCATAGACTGACGGGAATCACTTTCATTGAAAGGGGTTGCCAAGCTTCCAAAAAACTACGAGTTTCCTGAAATCTCAGCAACCATTTTTTCACCCAATCTTGATGATACTTGCAGGTAATGATCAGGACACCAATCCCACTGGCTCACCCAATTTCGTTCTTCTAGGTTAAACCGTTCGTTTGTAGTAACCGTTTTCATTTTTAGGTTTCACTCTGTTTTCTCCTATATGGTTACAGTTAGTTGGAACTCTAAATCAAACACGGTTTGTGCTAGCTCTGTGAAACTTGGCACAATAAAGTAGTTCCAAGTTCTATCTCTATGGTTTGTTTCCTATTGCAGTGGCCGCATGCAGAGACTGAGTTGAATCACTTTCATTGCAAGGGGTTGAGATGCTCCAAAACACTACGAGTTTCCTGAAAAATCAGCAAACATTTTTTCACCCAACCTTGATGATAATTGCAGGTAATGATCAGGACACCAATTCCACTTGGCTCACCAAATTTCATTCTTCTAGGTTAAACCGTTCGTTTGCAGTAACCGTTTTCATTTTTAGGTTTCACTCTGTTTTCTCCTATATGGATACATGTAGTTGGAAATCTAAATAAAACACGGTTTGTGCTAGCTCTTTGAAACTTAGCACAATAAAGTAGTTCCAAGTTCTATCTCTATGGTTTGTTTCCGATTTGAAATAGGCCCAAGCAGAGACTGACGAGAATCCCTTTAATTGCAATGGGTTGCCAAGCTTCCAAAAAACTACGAGTTTACTGAAATCTCAGCAAACCTTTTTTCACCCAATCTTGATGATAGTTGCAGGTAATGATCAGGACACCAATCCCACTTGGCTCACCTAATTTCGTTCTTCTAGGATCACTTGTTTGTTTGCAGTAACCGTTTTCATTTTTAGGTTTCACTCTGTTTTCTCCTAATGGATAAATGTATTTGGAACTCTAAATCAAACACGGTTTGTGCTAGCTCTTTGAAACTTGGCAAATAAAGAAGTTCCAAGTTCTATCTCTATGGTTTCTTTCCTCTTGAAGTAGCCGCATGCAGAGACTGAGGAGAATCACTTTCATTGCAAGCGGTTGAGATGCTTCCAAAAAACTACGAGTTTCCTGAAATCTCAGCAAACATTTTTCACCCAATCTTGATGATACTTGCATGTAATGATCAGGACACCAATCCAACATGGCTCACCCAATTTCGTTCTAGTAGGCTAAACCGTTCGTTTGCAGTAACAGTTTTCCTTTTTGGTTTCACTCTGTTTTCCGCTATATGGATACATGTAGTTGGAACTCTAAATCAAACACGGTTTGTGCTAGCTCTTTGAAACTTGGCACAATAAATAGTTCCAAGTACTATCTCTATGGTTTGTTTCCTATTGAAGTAGCCACAAGCAGAGACTAACGAGAATCACTTTCATTGCAAGGGGTTGTGCTCTTCCAAAAAAATACGAGTTTCATGAAATTTCAGCAAATATTTTTTCACCCAATCTTGATAATACTTGCAGGTAATGATCAGGACACCAATCCTGCTTGGCTCACCAAATTTCGTTCATCTAGGTTAAACCGTTCGTTTGCAGTACCGTTTTCATTTTTAGGTTTCACTGTTTTCTCATATATGGATATATGTAGTTGGAAATCTAAATCAAACACGGTTTGTGGTAGCTCTTTGAAACTTGGCACAATAAAGTAGTTCCAAGTTCTATCTCTATGGTTTGTTTCCTATTGAAGTAGCCCCAAGCAGACATTGACGAGCATCACTTTCATTGCAAGGGGTTGCCAAGCTTCCAAAAAACGACGAGTTTGCTGAAAAATCAGCAAACATTTTTTCACACAATCTTGATGATACTTGCAGGTAATGATCAGGACAACAATCCCACTTGGCTCACCAAATTTTGTTCTTCTAGGTTAAACCGATCGTTTGGAGTAACCGTTTTCATTTTTAGGTTTCACTATGTTTTCTACTATATGATACATGTAGATGGAACTCTAAATCAAACACGGTTTGTGCTAGCTCTTTGAAACTGGGCACAATAAAGTACTTCCAAGTTCTATATCTATGGTTTGTTTCCTATTGAAGTAGCCCCAAGCAGAGACTGACGAGAATCCCTTTCATTGCAATG
Organism: Urocitellus parryii; assembly: GCF_045843805.1. Classification (NCBI taxonomy): domain Eukaryota; kingdom Metazoa; phylum Chordata; class Mammalia; order Rodentia; family Sciuridae; genus Urocitellus; species Urocitellus parryii. The sequence continues at coordinate 45,569 of NW_027551947.1, read as the reverse complement.
GGTTGCCAAGCTTCCAAAAAATTACGAGTTTACTGAAATCTCAGCAAAAATTTTTTCACCCAATCTTGATGATAGTTGCAGGTAATGATCAGGACACCAATCCCACTTGGCTCACCAAATTTCGTTCTTCTAGGATCACTTGTTTGTTTGCAGTAACCGTTTTCATTTTTAGGTTTCACTCTGTTTTCTCCTAATGGATAAATGTTGTTGGAACTCTAAATCAAACAGGTTTGTGCTAGCTCTTTGAAACTTGGCACAATAAAGTAGTTCCAAGTTCTATCTCTGTGGTTTGTTTCCTATTGAAGTAGCCGCAAGCAGAGACTGACGAGAACCACTTCCATTGCAAGGGTCTGTTTTCTCCTATATGGATACATGTAGATGGAAATATAAATCAAACACGGTTTGTGCTAGCTCTTTGAAACTTGGCACAATAAAGTAGTTCCAAGTTCTATCTCTATGGTTTGTTTCCTATTGAAGTAGCCATAAGCAGATACTGACGAGAATCACTTCCATTGCAAGGGGTTGAGATGCTTCCAAAAAACAACGAGTTTCCTGAAATCTCAGCAAACATTTTTTCACCCAATCTTGATGATACTAGCAGGTCATGATCAGTACAACAACTCCACTTTGCTCACCCAATTTCGTTCTTATAGGTTAAACCGTTCGTTTGCAGGAACCATTTTCATTTTTAGGATTCAATCTGTTTTATCCTTTATGGATACATGTAGTTGGAACTCTAAATCAAACACGGTTTGTACTAGCTCTTTGAAACTTGGCACAATAAAGTAGTTCCAACTTCTATCTCTATGGTTTGTTTCCTATTGAAGTAGCCCCAAGCATAGACTGACGGGAATCACTTTCATTGAAAGGGGTTGCCAAGCTTCCAAAAAACTACGAGTTTCCTGAAATCTCAGCAACCATTTTTTCACCCAATCTTGATGATACTTGCAGGTAATGATCAGGACACCAATCCCACTGGCTCACCCAATTTCGTTCTTCTAGGTTAAACCGTTCGTTTGTAGTAACCGTTTTCATTTTTAGGTTTCACTCTGTTTTCTCCTATATGGTTACAGTTAGTTGGAACTCTAAATCAAACACGGTTTGTGCTAGCTCTGTGAAACTTGGCACAATAAAGTAGTTCCAAGTTCTATCTCTATGGTTTGTTTCCTATTGCAGTGGCCGCATGCAGAGACTGAGTTGAATCACTTTCATTGCAAGGGGTTGAGATGCTCCAAAACACTACGAGTTTCCTGAAAAATCAGCAAACATTTTTTCACCCAACCTTGATGATAATTGCAGGTAATGATCAGGACACCAATTCCACTTGGCTCACCAAATTTCGTTCTTCTAGGTTAAACCGTTCGTTTGCAGTAACCGTTTTCATTTTTAGGTTTCACTCTGTTTTCTCCTATATGGATACATGTAGTTGGAAATCTAAATAAAACACGGTTTGTGCTAGCTCTTTGAAACTTGGCACAATAAAGTAGTTCCAAGTTCTATCTCTATGGTTTGTTTCCGATTTGAAATAGGCCCAAGCAGAGACTGACGAGAATCCCTTTCATTGCAATGGGTTGCCAAGCTTCCAAAAAACTACGAGTTTACTGAAATCTCAGCAAACCTTTTTTCACCCAATCTTGATGATAGTTGCAGGTAATGATCAGGACACCAATCCCACTTGGCTCACCTAATTTCGTTCTTCTAGGATCACTTGTTTGTTTGCAGTAACCGTTTTCATTTTTAGGTTTCACTCTGTTTTCTCCTAATGGATAAATGTATTTGGAACACTAAATCAAACACGGTTTGTGCTAGCTCTTTGAAACTTGGCAAATAAAGAAGTTCCAAGTTCTATCTCTATGGTTTCTTTCCTCTTGAAGTAGCCGCATGCAGAGACTGAGGAGAATCACTTTCATTGCAAGCGGTTGAGATGCTTCCAAAAAACTACGAGTTTCCTGAAATCTCAGCAAACATTTTTTCACCCAATCTTGATGATACTTGCATGTAATGATCAGGAACACCAATCCAACATGGCTCACCAAATTTCGTTCTTCTAGGTTAAACCGTTCGTTTGCAGTAACCGTTTTCATTTTTAGGTTTCACTCTGTTTTCTCCTATATGGATATATGTAGTTGGAACTCTAAATCAAACACGGTTTGTGCTAGCTCTTTGAAACTTGGCACAACAAAGTAGTTCCAAGTTCTATCTCTATTTTTTGTTTCCTATTGAAGTAGCCGCAAGCAGAGACTGAAGACAATCACTTTTATTGAAAGGGGTTGCCATGCTTCGAAAAAACTACGAATTTCCTGAAATCTCAGCAGACATTTTTTCACCCAACCTTGATGATACTTGCAGGTAATCAACAGTACACCAATCCCAATTGGCTCACCAAATTTCGTTCTTCTAGGTTAAACCCTTCGTTTGCAGTAACTGTTTTCATTTTTAGGTTTCACTCTGTTTTCTCCTATATGGTTACATATAGTTGGAACTCTAAATCAAACACAGTTGGTGCTAGCTCTTTGAAACTTGGCACAATAAAGTAGTTCCAAGTTCTGTCTCTATGGTTTGTATCCTATTGAAGTGGCCGCATGGAGAGACTGAGTTGAATCACTTTCATTGCAAGGGGTTGAGATGCTTCCAAAACACTACGAGTTTCCTGAAATCTCAGCAAATATTTTTTCACCCAATCGTGATGATACTTGCAGGTAATAATCAGGACACCAATCCCACTTGGCTCACCAAATTTCGTTCTTCTAGGTTAAACCGTTCGTTTGCAGTAACCGTTTTCAATTTTTGGTTTCACTCTTTTTTCTCCTATATGGATACATGTAGTTGGAACTCTAAATCAAACACGGTTTGTGCTAGCTCTTTGAAACTTGGCACAATAAAGTAGTTCCAAGTTCTATCTCTATGGTTTGTTTCCTATTGAAGTAGCCCCAAGCAGAGACTGACGAGAATCACTTTCATTGCAAGGGGTTGAGATGCTTCCAAAAAACTACGAATTTCCTGAAATCTCAGCAAACATTTTTTCACCCAATCTTGATGATACTTGCAGGTAATCATCAGTACACCAATCCCACTTGGCTCACCAAATTTCGTTCTTCTAGGTTAAACCGTTCGTTTGCAGTAACCGTTTTCATTTTTTGGTTTCACTCTGTTTTCTCCTATATGGATACATGTAGTTGGAACTCTAAATCAAACACGGTTTGTGCTAGCTCTTTGAAACTTGGCACAATAAAGTAGTTCCAAGTTCTATCTCTATGGTTTGTTTCCTACTGAAGTAGCCCCAAGCAGAGACTGACCAGAATCACTTTCATTGCAAGGGGTTGACAAGCTTCCAAAAAACTACGAGTTTCCTGAAATCTCAGCAAACATTTTTTCACCCAATCTTGATGATACTTGCAGGTAATCATCGGTACACCAATCCCACTTGGCTCCCCAAATTGCGTTCTTCTAGGTTAAACCGTTCATTTGCAGTAACCGTTTTCATTTTTAGGTTTCATTCTGTTTTCTCCTATATGGATACATGTAGTTGGAACTCTAAATCAAACACGGTTTGTGCTAGCTCTTTGAAACTTGGCACAATAAAGTAGTTCCACGTTCTATCTCTATGGTTTGTTTCCTATTGAAATAGCCCCAAGCAGAAACTGACGAGAATCCCTTTCATTGCAATGGGTTGCCAAGCTTCCAAAAACTACGAGTTTACTGAAATCTCAGCAAACTTTTTTCACCCAATCTTGATGATAGTTGCAGGTAATGATCAGGACACCAATCCCACTTGGCTCACCAAATTTCGTTCTTCTAGGATCACTTGTTTGTTTGCAGTAACCGTTTTCATTTTTAGGTTTCACTCTGTTTTCTCCTAATGGAAAAATGTAGTTGGAACTCTAAATCAAACACGGTTTGTGCTAGCTCTTTGAAACTTGGCACAATAAAGTAGTTCTAAGTTCTATCTCTATGGTTTGTTTCCTATTGAAGTATCCGCAAGCAGAGACTCAGGAGATCCACTTCCATTGCAAGGGTCTGTTTTCTACTATATGGATACATGTAGATGGAAATGTAAATCTAACACGGTTTGTGCTAGCTCTTTGAAACTTGGCACAATAAAGAAGTTCCAAGTTCTATCTCTATGGTTTCTTTCCGATTGAAGTAGCCCCAAGCAGAGACTGAGGATAATCACTTTCATTGCAAGGGGTTGAGATACTTCCAAAAAACTACGAATTTCCTGAAATCTCAGCAAACATTTTTTCACCCAATCTTGATGATACTTGCAGGTAATCATCAGTACACCAATCCCACTTGGCTCACCCAATTTCGTTCTTCTAGGTTAAACCGTTCGTTTTCAGTAACTGTTTTCATTTTTAGGTTTCACTCTGTTTTCTCCTATATGGATACACGGAGTTGGAACTCTAAGTCAAACACGGTTTGTGCTAGCTCTTTGAAACTTGGCACAATAATGTAGTTCCAAGTTCTATCGTTATGTTTTGTGTCCTATTGAAGTACCCCAAGCAGAGACTGACGAGAATCACTTTCATTGAAAGGGGTTGCCAAGCTTCGAAAAAACTACGAGTTTCCTGAAATCTCAGCAAACATTTTTTCACCCAATCTTGATGATACTGGCAGGTAATGATCAGTACACCAATCCCACTTGGCTCACCAAATTTCGTTCTTCTAGGTTAACAGTTCCTTTGCAGTAACCGTTTTCATGTTTAGGTTTCACTCTTTTTTCTCCTATATGGATACATGTATTTGGACCTCTAAATCAAACACGGTTTGTCCTAGCTCTGTGAAACTTGGCACAATAATGTAGTTCCAAGTTCTACCACTATGGTTTGTGTCCTATTGAAGTAGCCCCAAGCAGAGACTGACGAGAATCACTTTCATTGAAAGGGGTTGCCAAGCTTCCAAAAAACAACGAGTTTCCTGAAATATCAGCAAACACTTTTTCACTCAATCTTGATTATACTGGCAGGTAATGATCAGGACACCAATCCCACTTGGCTCACCAAATTTCGTTCTTCTAGGATCACTTGTTTGTTTGCAGTAACCGTTTTCATTTTTAGGTTTCACTCTGTTTTCTCCTAATGGATAAATGTAGTTGGAACTCTAAATCAAACACGGTTTGTGCTAGCTCTTTGAAACTTAGCAAAATAAAGTAGTTCCAAGTTCTATCTCTATGGTTTGTTTCCTATTGAAGTAGCCGCGAGCAGAGACTGACGACAATCAGTTTTATTGAAAGGGGTTGCCATGCTTGAAAAAAACTACGAATTTCCTGAAATCTCAGCAAACATTTTTTACCCAACCTTGATGATACTTGCAGGTAATCAACAGTACATCAACCCACTTGGCTCACCAAATTTCGTTCTTGTAGGTTAAACCGTTCGTTTTCAGTAACTGTTTTCATTTTTAGGGACACTCTGTTTTCTCCTATATGGATACAGGGAGTTGGAACTCTAAGTCAAACACGGTTTGTGCTAGCTCTTTGAAACTTGGCACAATAAAGAAGTTCCAAGTTCTATCTCTATGGTTTGTTTCGTATTGAAGTAGCCCCAAGCAGAGACTGAGGATAATCACTTTCATTGCAAGGGGTTGAGATTCTTCCAAAAAACTACGAGTTTCCTGAAATCTCAGCAAACATTTTTTCACCCAATCTTGATGATACTTGCAGGTAATCATCAGTACACCAATCCCACTAGGCTCCCCAAATTTCGTTCTTCTAGGTTAAACTGTTCATTTGCAGTAACCGTTTTCATTTTTAGGTTTCACTCTGTTTTCTCCTATATGGATACATGTAGTTGGAACTCTAAATCAAACACGGTTTGTGCTAGCTCTTTGAAACTTGGCACAATAAAGAAGTTCCAAGTTCTATCTCTATGGTTTGTTTCCTATTGAAATAGCCCCAAGCAGAGACTGACGAGAATCCCTTTCATTGCAATGGGTTGCCAAGCTTCCATAAAACTACGAGTTTACTGAAATCTCAGCAAACCTTTTTTCACCCAATCTTGATGATAGTTGCAGGTAATGATCAGGACACCAATCCCACTTGGCTCACCTAATTTCGTTCTTCTAGGATCACTTGTTTGTTTGCAGTAACCGTTTTCATTTTTAGGTTTCACTCTGTTTTCTCCTAATGGATAAATGTAGTTGGAACTCTAAATCAAACACGGTTTGTGCTAGCTCTTTGAAACTTGGCACAATAAAGTAGTTCCAAGTTCTATCTCTATGGCTTGTTTCCTATTGAAGTAGCCATAAGCAGATACTGACGAGAATCACTTCCATTGCAAGGGGTTGAGATGCTTCCAAAAAACAACGAGTTTCCTGAAATCTCAGCAAACCTTTTTTCACCCAATCTTGATGATACTAGCAGGTCATGATCAGTACACCAACTCCACTTTGCTCACCCAATTTCGTTCTTATACGTTAAACCGTTCGTTTGCAGGAACCGTTTTCATTTTTAGGATTCAATCTGTTTTATCCTTTATGGATACATGTATTTGGAACTCTAAATCAAAAACGGTTTGTGCTAGCTCTTTGAAACTTGGCACAATAAAGTAGTTCCAAGTTCTATCTCTATGGTTTGTTTCCTATTGAAGTAGCCGCAAGCAGAGACTGAAGACAATCACTTTCATTGAAAGGGGTTGCCAAGCTTCCAAAAAACTACGAGTTTCCTGAAATCTCAGCAAACATTTTTTCACCCAATCTTGATGATACTTGCAGGTAACGATCAGGACACCAATCCCACTTGGCTCACCAAATTTCGTTCTTCTAGGTTCACCCGTTCGTTTGCAGTAACCGTTTTCATTTTTAGGTTTCACTCTGTTTTCTCCTATATGGATACATGGAGTTGGAACTCTAAATCAAACACGGTTTGTGCTAGCTCTTTGAAACTTGGCACGATAAAGAAGTTCCAAGTTCTATCTCTATGGTTTGTTTCCTATTGAAGTAGCCCCAAGCAGAGACTGAGGATAATCACTTTCATTGCAAGGGGTTGAGATGCTTCCAAAAAACTACGAGTTTCCTGAAATCTCAGCAAACATTTGTTCACCCAATCTTGATGATACTTGCAGGTAATCATCAGTACACCAATCCCACTTGGCTTACCAAATTTCGTTCTTCTAGGTTAAACCGTTCGTTTATAGTGACGGTTTTCATTTTTAGGTTTCACTCTGTTTTCTCCTATATGGTTACATGTAGTTGGAACTCTAAATCAAACACGGTTTGTGCTAGCTCTTTGAAACTTGGCACAATAAAGAAGTTCCAAGTTCTATCTCTATGGTTTCTATCCTATTGAAGTAGCTGCATGCAGAGACTGAGGAGAATCACTTTCATTGCAAGCGGTTGAGATGCTTCCAAAATCAACGAGTTTCCTGAAATCTCAGCAAACATTTTTTTCACCCAATCTTGATGATACTTGCAGGTAATGATCAGGACACCAATCCCACTTGGCTCCCCAAATTTCGTTCTTCTTGGTTAAACCGTTCATTTGCAGTAACCGTTTTCATTTTTAGGTTTCACTCTGTTTTATCCTTTATGGATACATGTAGTTGGAACTCTAAATCAAACACGGTTTGTGCTAGATCTTTGAAACTTGGCACAATAAAGTAGTTCCACGCTCTATCTCTATGGTTTGTTTCCTATTGTAGTAGCGGCAAGCAGAGACTGAAGAGAATCACTTTCATTGCAAGGGGTTGCGAGCTTCCAAAAAACCACGAGTTTCCTGAAATCTCAGCAAACATTTTTTCACCCAATCTTCATGATACTTGCAGGTAATGATCAGGACACCAATCCAACCTGGCTCACCAAATTTCGTTCTTCTAGGTTAAACCGTTCGTTTGCAGTAACCGTTTTCATTTTTAGGTTTCACTCTGTTTTCTCCAATATGGATATATGTAGTTGGAACTCTAAATCAAACACGGTTTGTGCTAACTATTTGAAACTTGGCACAACAAAGTAGTTCCAAGTTCTATCTCTATTTTTTGTTTCCTATTCAAGTAGCCGCAAGCAGAGACTGACGACAATCACTTTTATTGAAAGGGGTTGCCACGCTTCCAAAAAACTACGAATTTCCTGAAATATCAGCAAACATTTTTTCACCCAACCTTGATGATACTTGCAGGTAATCAACAGTACACCAATCCCACTTGGCTCACCAAATTTCGTTCTTCTAGGTTAAACCGTTCGTTTGCAGTAACCGTTTTCATTTTTAGGTGTCACTCTGTTTTCTCCTATATGGATACATGTAGTTGGAACTCTAAATCAAACACGGTTTGTGCTAGATCTTTGAAACTTGGCACAATAAAGTAGTTCCACGCTCTATCTCTATGGTTTGTTTCCTATTGTAGTAGCGGCAAGCAGAGACTGAAGAGAATCACTTTCATTGCAAGGTGTTGCCATGTTCCAAAAAACTAAGAGTTTCCTGAAATCTCAGCAAACATTTTTTCTCCCAACCTTGATGATACTTGCAGGTAATGATCAGTACCCCATTCCCAATTGGCTCACCTAATTTCATTCTTCTAGGTTCACTCGTTCGTTTGCAGTTACCGTTTACATTTTTAGGCTTCACTCTGTTTTCTCCTAATGGATAGATGGATTTGGAACTCTAAATCAAACACGGTTTGTCCTAGCTCTTTGAAACTTGGCACAATAATGTAGTTCCAAGTTCTATCTCTATGGTTTGCTTCCTATTGAAGTACCCCAAGCAGAGACTGACGAGAATCACTTTGATTGAAAGGGGTTGCCAAGCTTAAAAAAACTAAGAGTTTCCTGAAATCTCAGCAAACATTTTTTCACCCAACCTTGATGATAATTGCAGGTAATGATCAGTACAAGAATCCCACTTGGCTCACCAAATTTCGTTCTTCTAGGTTAAACCGTTCGTTTGCAGGAACCTTTTTCATTTACAGGTTTCACTCTGTTTTCTCCTATATGGTTACATACAGTTGGAACCCTAAATCAAACACGGATTGTGCTACCTCTTTGAAACTTGGCACAATAAAGTAGTTCCAAGTTCTATCTCTATGTTTTGTTTCCTATTGTATTAGCCCCAAGCAGAGACTGACGAGAATCCCTTTCATTGCAAGGGGTTGCGAGCTTCCAAAAAACTACGAGTTTCCTGAAATCTCAACAAACATTTTTTCACCCAATCTTGATGATACTGGCAGGTAACGATCAGCACACCAATACCACTTGGCACACCAAATTTCGTTCTTCTAGGTTAAACCGTTCGTTTGCAGTAACCGTTTTCATTTTTACGTTTCAATCTGTTTTCTCCTATATGGATAAATGTATTTGGATCTCTAAATCAAACACGGTTTGTGCTACCTCTTTGAAACTTGGCACAATAAAGTAGTTCCAAGTTCTATCAATATGGTTTGTTTCTTATTGAAGTCGCCCCAAGCAGAGACTGACGAGAATCACATTCATTGTAACGGTTTGCGATGCTTCCAAAAAACTACGAGTTTCCTGAAATCTCAGCAAACATTTTTTCACCCAAACTTGATGATAATTGCAGGTAACGATCAGGACACCAATCCCACTTGGCTCACCGAATTTCGTTCTTCTAGGTTAAACCGTTCGTTTGCAGTAACCGTTTTCATTTTTATTTTTCACTCTGTTTTCTCCTATGTGGATACATGTCATTGGAACTATAAATCAAACACGGTTTGTGCTAGCTCTTTGAAACTTGGCATAATAAAGTAGTTCCAAGTTCTATCTCTATGGTTTTTTTTCCCATTGAAGTAGCAGCAAGCAGAGACTGATGAGAATCACTTCCATTGCAAGGGGATCAGATGATTCCAAAAAACTACGAGTTTCCTAAAATCTCAGCAAACATTTTTTCACCCAATCTTGATGATATGTGCAGGTAATGATCAGTACACCATTCCCACTTGGCTCACCAAATTTCGTTCTCCTAGGTTAAACCGTTCGTTTGCAGTAACCGTTTTCATTTTTAGGTTTCACTCTGTTTTCTCCTATATGGATACATGTAGTTGGAACTCTAAATCAAACACAGTTTGTGCTAGCTCTTTGAAACTTGGCACAATAAAGTAGTTCCAAGCTCTATCTCTATGGTTTGTTTCCTATTGAAGTAGCCCCAAGCAGATACTGACGAGAATCACTTTCATAACAAGGGGTACGGAAGCTTCTAAAAAACTACGAGTTTCCTGAAATCTCAGCAAACATTTTTTCACCGAATCTTGATGATACTTGCAGGAAATGATCAGGATACCAATCCCACTTGGCTCACCAAATTTCGTTCTTCTAGGTTCACCTGTTCGTTTGCAGTAACCGTTTTGATTTTTAGGTTTCACTCTGTTTTCTCCTATATGGATACATGTAGTTCGAACTCTAAATCAAACACGGTTTGTGCTAGCTCTTTGAAACATGGCACAATAAAGTAGTTCCAAGTTCTATCTCTATGGTTTGTTTCCCATTGAAGTAGCCCCAAGCAGAGACTGACGAGAATCACTTTCATTGAACGGGGTTGCCATGCTTCCAAAAAACTAAGAGTTTCCTGAAATCTCAGCAAATATTTTTTTCACCCAATCTTGATGATACTTGCAGGTAATGATCAGGACACCAATCTACTTGGCCCAAAAAATTTCCTTCTTCCAGGTTAAACCGTCCCTTTCCAGTAACCATTTTCATTGTTAGGTTTCACTCTGTTTTCGCCTATATGGATACATGTATTTGCAACTCTAAATCAAACACGGCTGGTGGTAGCTCTTTGAAACTTGCCACAATAAAGTAGTTCCAAGTTCTATCTGTTTGGTTTGTTTCCTATTGAAGTAGCCCCAAGCAGAGACTGACGAGAATCATTTTCATTGAAAGGGGTTGGCAAACATCCAAAAAACAAGGACTTTCCTGAAATCTCAGCAAACATTTTTTCACCCAATCTTGATGATACTTGCAGGTAATGATCAGGACACCAATCCCACTTGGCTCACCAAATTTCGTTCTTCGAGGTTAAACCCTTCGTTTGCAGTAAACGTTTTCATGTTTAGGTTTCACTCTGTTTTCTCCTATATGGATACATGTAGTTGGAACTCTAAATCAAACACGGTTTGTGCTAGCTCTAGGAAACTTGGCACAATAAAGTACTTCCAAGTTCTGTCTCTATGATTTGTTTCGTATTGAAGTAGCTCCAAGCAGAGACTGAAGAGAATCACTTTCATTGCTACGGGTTGCGAGCTTCCACAAAACTACGAGTTTCCTTAAATGTCAGCAAACATTTTTTCACCCAATCTTGATGATACTTGCAGGTAATGATCAGGACACCATTCCCACTTGGCTCACCAAATTTCGTACTTCTAGGTTAAACCGTTCGTTTGCAGGAACCTTTTTCATTTTCAGGTTTCACTCTGTTTTCTCCTATATGGTTACATGTAGTTGGAACTCTAAATCAAACACGGTTTGTGCTAACTATTTGAAACTTGGCACAACAAAGTAGTTCCAAGTTCTATCTCTATTTTTTGTTTCCTATTCAAGTAGCCGCAAGCAGAGACTGACGACAATCACTTTTATTGAAAGGGGTTGCCACGCTTCCAAAAAACTACGAATTTCCTGAAATATCAGCAAACATTTTTTCACCCAACCTTGATGATACTTGCAGGTAATCAACAGTACACCAATCCCACTTGGCTCACCAAATTTCGTTCTTCTAGGTTAAACCGTTCGTTTGCAGTAACCGTTTTCATTTTTAGGTGTCACTCTGTTTTCTCCTATATGGATACATGTAGTTGGAACTCTAAATCAAACACGGTTTGTGCTAGATCTTTGAAACTTGGCACAATAAAGTAGTTCCACGCTCTATCTCTATGGTTTGTTTCCTATTGTAGTAGCGGCAAGCAGAGACTGAAGAGAATCACTTTCATTGCAAGGTGTTGCCATGTTCCAAAAAACTAAGAGTTTCCTGAAATCTCAGCAAACATTTTTTCTCCCAACCTTGATGATACTTGCAGGTAATGATCAGTACCCCATTCCCAATTGGCTCACCTAATTTCATTCTTCTAGGTTCACTCGTTCGTTTGCAGTTACCGTTTACATTTTTAGGCTTCACTCTGTTTTCTCCTAATGGATAGATGGATTTGGAACTCTAAATCAAACACGGTTTGTCCTAGCTCTTTGAAACTTGGCACAATAATGTAGTTCCAAGTTCTATCTCTATGGTTTGCTTCCTATTGAAGTACCCCAAGCAGAGACTGACGAGAATCACTTTGATTGAAAGGGGTTGCCAAGCTTAAAAAAACTAAGAGTTTCCTGAAATCTCAGCAAACATTTTTTCACCCAACCTTGATGATAATTGCAGGTAATGATCAGTACAAGAATCCCACTTGGCTCACCAAATTTCGTTCTTCTAGGTTAAACCGTTCGTTTGCAGGAACCTTTTTCATTTACAGGTTTCACTCTGTTTTCTCCTATATGGTTACATACAGTTGGAACCCTAAATCAAACACGGATTGTGCTACCTCTTTGAAACTTGGCACAATAAAGTAGTTCCAAGTTCTATCTCTATGTTTTGTTTCCTATTGTATTAGCCCCAAGCAGAGACTGACGAGAATCCCTTTCATTGCAAGGGGTTGCGAGCTTCCAAAAAACTACGAGTTTCCTGAAATCTCAACAAACATTTTTTCACCCAATCTTGATGATACTGGCAGGTAACGATCAGCACACCAATACCACTTGGCACACCAAATTTCGTTCTTCTAGGTTAAACCGTTCGTTTGCAGTAACCGTTTTCATTTTTACGTTTCAATCTGTTTTCTCCTATATGGATAAATGTATTTGGATCTCTAAATCAAACACGGTTTGTGCTACCTCTTTGAAACTTGGCACAATAAAGTAGTTCCAAGTTCTATCAATATGGTTTGTTTCTTATTGAAGTCGCCCCAAGCAGAGACTGACGAGAATCACATTCATTGTAACGGTTTGCGATGCTTCCAAAAAACTACGAGTTTCCTGAAATCTCAGCAAACATTTTTTCACCCAAACTTGATGATAATTGCAGGTAACGATCAGGACACCAATCCCACTTGGCTCACCGAATTTCGTTCTTCTAGGTTAAACCGTTCGTTTGCAGTAACCGTTTTCATTTTTATTTTTCACTCTGTTTTCTCCTATGTGGATACATGTCATTGGAACTATAAATCAAACACGGTTTGTGCTAGCTCTTTGAAACTTGGCATAATAAAGTAGTTCCAAGTTCTATCTCTATGGTTTTTTTTCCCATTGAAGTAGCAGCAAGCAGAGACTGATGAGAATCACTTCCATTGCAAGGGGATCAGATGATTCCAAAAAACTACGAGTTTCCTAAAATCTCAGCAAACATTTTTTCACCCAATCTTGATGATATGTGCAGGTAATGATCAGTACACCATTCCCACTTGGCTCACCAAATTTCGTTCTCCTAGGTTAAACCGTTCGTTTGCAGTAACCGTTTTCATTTTTAGGTTTCACTCTGTTTTCTCCTATATGGATACATGTAGTTGGAACTCTAAATCAAACACAGTTTGTGCTAGCTCTTTGAAACTTGGCACAATAAAGTAGTTCCAAGCTCTATCTCTATGGTTTGTTTCCTATTGAAGTAGCCCCAAGCAGATACTGACGAGAATCACTTTCATAACAAGGGGTACGGAAGCTTCTAAAAAACTACGAGTTTCCTGAAATCTCAGCAAACATTTTTTCACCGAATCTTGATGATACTTGCAGGAAATGATCAGGATACCAATCCCACTTGGCTCACCAAATTTCGTTCTTCTAGGTTCACCTGTTCGTTTGCAGTAACCGTTTTGATTTTTAGGTTTCACTCTGTTTTCTCCTATATGGATACATGTAGTTCGAACTCTAAATCAAACACGGTTTGTGCTAGCTCTTTGAAACATGGCACAATAAAGTAGTTCCAAGTTCTATCTCTATGGTTTGTTTCCCATTGAAGTAGCCCCAAGCAGAGACTGACGAGAATCACTTTCATTGAACGGGGTTGCCATGCTTCCAAAAAACTAAGAGTTTCCTGAAATCTCAGCAAATATTTTTTTCACCCAATCTTGATGATACTTGCAGGTAATGATCAGGACACCAATCTACTTGGCCCAAAAAATTTCCTTCTTCCAGGTTAAACCGTCCCTTTCCAGTAACCATTTTCATTGTTAGGTTTCACTCTGTTTTCGCCTATATGGATACATGTATTTGCAACTCTAAATCAAACACGGCTGGTGGTAGCTCTTTGAAACTTGCCACAATAAAGTAGTTCCAAGTTCTATCTGTTTGGTTTGTTTCCTATTGAAGTAGCCCCAAGCAGAGACTGACGAGAATCATTTTCATTGAAAGGGGTTGGCAAACATCCAAAAAACAAGGACTTTCCTGAAATCTCAGCAAACATTTTTTCACCCAATCTTGATGATACTTGCAGGTAATGATCAGGACACCAATCCCACTTGGCTCACCAAATTTCGTTCTTCGAGGTTAAACCCTTCGTTTGCAGTAAACGTTTTCATGTTTAGGTTTCACTCTGTTTTCTCCTATATGGATACATGTAGTTGGAACTCTAAATCAAACACGGTTTGTGCTAGCTCTAGGAAACTTGGCACAATAAAGTACTTCCAAGTTCTGTCTCTATGATTTGTTTCGTATTGAAGTAGCTCCAAGCAGAGACTGAAGAGAATCACTTTCATTGCTACGGGTTGCGAGCTTCCACAAAACTACGAGTTTCCTTAAATGTCAGCAAACATTTTTTCACCCAATCTTGATGATACTTGCAGGTAATGATCAGGACACCATTCCCACTTGGCTCACCAAATTTCGTACTTCTAGGTTAAACCGTTCGTTTGCAGGAACCTTTTTCATTTTCAGGTTTCACTCTGTTTTCTCCTATATGGTTACATGTAGTTGGAACTCTAAATCAATCACGGTTTGTGCTAGCTCTTTGAAACGTGGCACAATAAAGTAGTTCCAAGTTCTATCTCTATGGTTTGTTTCCTATTGAAGTAGCCCCAAGCAGAGACTGACGAGAATCCCTTTCATTGCAAGGGGTTGCCAAGCTTCCAAAAAACTACGAGTTTCGTGAAATCTCACCAAATATTTTTTCACCCAATCTTGATGATACTTGCAGGTAATGATCAGTACACCATTCCCAATTGGCTCACCTAATTTCGTTCTTCTAGGTTCACTCGTTCGTTTGCAGTAACCGTTTTCATTTTTAGGTTTCACTCTGTTTTCTCCTATATGGATAGATGGATTTGGAACTCTAAATCAAACACGGTTTGTGCTAGCTCTTTGAAACTTGGCACAATAAAGTAGTTCCAAGTTCTATCTATATGGTTTGTTTCCTATTGAAGTAGCCGCAAGCAGAGACTGACGAGAATTCCTTTCATTGCAAGGGGTTGAGATACTTCCAAAAAACTACGAGTTTCCAGAAATCTCAGCAAACATTTTTTCACCCAATCTTGATGATACTGCAGGTAATAATGCGTACACCAATCCTACTTGGCCCACCAAATTTCGTTCTTCTAGGTTAAACCGTTCGTTTGAAGTAACCGTTTACATTTTTAGGTTTCACTCTGTTTTCTCCTATATGGATACATGTAATTGGAACTCTAAATCAAACAAGGTTTGTGCTAGCTCTTTGAAACTTGGCACAATAAAGTAGTTCCAAGTTCTATCTCTATGGTTTGTTTCCTATTGAAATAGCCCCAAGCAGAGACTGACGAGAATCACTTTCATTGAAAGGGGTTGCCAAGCTTCCAAAAAACAACGAGTTTCCTGAAATCACAGCAAACATTTTTTCACACAATATTGATGATACTTGCAGGTAATGATCAGGACACCAATCCCACTTGGCTCACCAAATTTCGTTCTTCTATGTTAAACCGTTCGTTTGCAGTAACCGTTTTCATTTTTAGGTTGCACTGTTTTCTCCTATATGGATACATGTATTTGGAATTCTAAATCAAACACGGTTATTGCTAGCTCTTTGAAACTTGGCACAATAAAGTAGTTCCAAGTTCTATCTCTATGGTTTGTTTCCTATTGAAGTAGCCCCAAGCAGAGACTGACGAGAATCACTTTCATTGCAAGGAGTTGCCATGCTTCCAAAAAACTACTATTTTCCTGAAATCTCAACAAACATTTTTTCACCCAATCTTGATGATACTTGCAGGCAATGATCAGTACACTAATCCTATTTGGCATACCAAATTTCGTTCTTCTAGGTTAAACCGTTCGTTTGCAGTAACCGTTTCCATTTTTAGGTTTCACTTTTTTCTCCTATATAGATACATGTATTTGGAACTCTAAATCAAACATGGTTTCTGCTAGCTCTTTGAAACTTGGCACAATAAAGTAGTTCCAAGTTCTATGCATATGGTTTGTTTGCTATTGAAGTACCCCAAGCAGAGACGGGGAGAATCACTTTCATTGCAAGGGGTTGCCAAGCTTCCAAAAAACTACGAGTTTCCCGAAATCTAAGCAAATACTTTTTCACCCAATCTTGATGATACTTGCAGGTAATTATCTGTACACCAATCCCACTTGGCTCACCAAATTTCGTTCTTCTAGGTTAAACCGTTCGATTGCATTAACCGTTTTCATTTTTAGGTTTCACTCTGTTTTCTCCTATTTGGATACATGTAGCTGGAACTCTAAATCAAACACGGTTTGTGCTAGCTCTTGGAAACTTGGCACAATAAAGTAGTTCCAAGTTCTATCTCTATGGTTTGTTTCCTATTGAAGTAGCCCCAAGCAGAGACTGACGAGAATCACTTTCATTGAAAGGGGTAGCCAAGCTTCCAAAAAACAACGAGTTTCCTGAAATCACAGCAAACATTATTTCACACAATAATGACGATACTTGCAGGTAATGATCAGGACACCAATCCCACTTGGCTCACCAAATTTCGTTCTTCTAGGTTAAACCGTTCGTTTGCAGTAACCGTTTTCATTTTTAGGTTGCAGTGTTTTCTCCTATATGGATACATGTATTTGGAATTCTAAATCAAACACGGTTATTGCTAGCTCTTTGAAACTTGGCACAATAAAGTAGTTCCAAGTTCTATCTCTATGGTTTGTTTCCTATTGAAGTGCCCCAAGCAGAGACTGACGAGAATCACTTTCATTGCAAGGAGTTGCCATGCTTCCAAAAAACTACTATTTTCCTGAAATCTCAACAAACATTTTTTCACCCAATCTTGATGATACTTGCAGGCAATGATCAGTACACTAATCCAATTTGCCATACCAAATTTCGTTCTTCTAGGTTAAATCGTTCGTTTGCAGTAACCGTTTCCATTTTTAGGTTTCACTTTTTTCTCCTATATAGATACATGTATTTGGAACTCTAAATCAAACACGGTTTGTGCTAGCTCTTTGAAACTTGGCACAATAAAGTAGTTCCAAGTTCTATGTATATAGTTTGTTTGCTATTGAAGTACCCCAAGCACAGACGGGGAGAATCACTTTCATTGCAAGGGGTTGCCAAGCTTCCAAAAAACTACGAGTTTCCCGAAATCTAAGCAAATACTTTTTCACCCAATCTTGATGATACTTGCAGGTAATTATCTGTACACCAATCCCACTTGGCTCACCAAATTTCGTTCTTCTAGGTTAAACCGTTCGATTGCATTAACCGTTTTCATTTTTAGGTTTCACTCTGTTTTCTCCTATTTGGATACATGTAGCTGGAACTCTAAATCAAACACTTTTGTGCTAGCTCTTGGAAACTTGGCACAATAAAGTAGTTCCAAGTTCTATCTCTATGGTTTGTTTCCTATTGAAGTAGCCCCAAGCAGAGACTGACGAGAATCACTTTCATTGAAAGGGGTTGCCAAGCTTCCAAAAAACTACGAGTTTCCTGAAATCTCAGCAAACATTTCTTCACACAATATTGATGATACTTGCAGGTAATGATCAGTACAACAATCACACTTGCCTTACCAAATTTTGTTCTTCTAGGTTTACCTGTTCGTTTGCAGTAACCGTTTTCATTTTTAGGTTTCATTCTGTTTTCTCCTAAATTTATACATGTAGTTGGAACTCTAAATCAAACATGGATTGTGCTAGCTCTTTGAAACTTGGAACAGTAAAGTAGTTCCAAGTTCTATCTCTGTGGTTTGTTTACTATTGATGTAGCCCAAACAAGAGACTGACGAGAATCACTTTCATTGAAAGGGGTTGCATGCTTACAAAAACTACGAGTTTCCTGAAATCTCAGCAAACATTTTTTCACCCGATCTTTTGTGATACTTCCAGGTAATGATCTGTACACCAATCAAACTTGACTCACCAAATTTCGTTCTTCCAGGTCAATCCGTTCGTTTGCAGTAACCCTTTTCATTTTTAGGTTTCACTCTGTTTTCTCCAATATGGATACGTGTAGTTGGAATTCTAAATCAAACACGGTTTGTGCTAGTTCTTGAAACTTGGCATAATAAAGTAGTTCCAAGTTCTCTCTCTATTCTTTGTTTCCTATTGAAGGAGCCCCATGCAGAGACTGACGAGAATCACTTTCATTGACACGGTTTGCCAAGCTTCCAAAAAACTAGGAATTTCCGGAAATCTCAGCAAACATTTTTTCACCCAATCTTGATGATTCTTGCAGGTAATGATCAGGACACCAATCCCACTTGGCTCACCAAATTTCGTTCTTCAAGGTTAAACCGTTCGATTGCAGTAACCGTTTTCATTTTTAGGTTTCACTCTGTTTTCTTCTATATGGATACATGTAGTTTGAACTCTAAATCAAACACGGTTTGTGTTAACTCTTTGCAACTTGGCGCAATAAAGTAGTTCCAAGTTCTATCTCTATGGTTTGTTTCCTATTGAAGTAGCCCCAAGCAGAGACTGACTAGAATCACTTTCATTGAAAGGGGTTGCCCAGCTTCCAGAAAACTACGATTTACCCGAAATCTCAGCAAACATATTTTTCACCCAATCTTGATGATACTTGCAGGTAATGATCAGTACACTAATCCCACTTGGCTCACCAAATTTCGTTCTTCTCGGTTAAACCGTTCATTTGCAGAAACCGTTCAATTTTTAGGTTGCACTCTGTTTAATCCTATATGGATACATATATTTGGAACTCTAAATCAAACACGGTTTGTGCTATCTCTGTGAAACTTGACACAATAAAGTAGTTCCAAGTTCAATCTCTATGGTTTGTTTCCTATTGAAGTAGCTGCAAGCAGAGACTGACGAGAATCACTTTCATTGAAAGGGGTTGACAAGCTTCCAAAAAACTTCGAGTTTCCTGAAATCTCAGCAAACATTTTTTCACCCAATCTTGATGATACTTGCAGGAAATGATCAGTACACCAATCCCACTTGCCTCACCAAATTTCGTTCTTCTACGTTAAACCGTTCAATTGCAGTAACCGTTTTCATTTTTAGGTTTCACTCTGTTTTCTCCTATATGAATACATGTAGTTGGAACTCTAAATCAAACACGGTTTGTGCTACCTATTTGAAACTTGGCACAATAAAGTAGTTCCAAGTTCTATCTCTATGGTTTGTTTCCTTTTATAGTAGCCATGAGCAGAGACTGACGAGAATCATTTTCATTGAAAGGGGTTGCCAAGCTCCAACAAACTACGAGTTTCCTGAAATCTCAGCAAACATTTTTTCACCTAATCTTGATGATACTTTCAGGCAATGATCAGTACACCAATCCCACTTGACTCACTAAATTTCGTTCCTCTAGGTTAAACCGTTCATTTGGAGAAACCCTTCAAATTTTAGGTTTCACTCTGCTTTCTCCTATATGGATACATGTAGTTGGAACACTAAATCAAACACGGTTTGTGCTAGCTCTTTGAAACTTGGCACACTAAAATAGTTCCACGTTCTATCTCTATGGTTTGTTTCCTATTGAAGTAGCCCCAAGCAGAGACTTACCAGAATCACTTTCATTGAAAGGGGTTGCGATGCTTCCAGAAAACTACGAGTTTCCTGAAATCTCAGCAAAAATTTTTTCACCCAATCTTGATGATACTTGAAGGTAATGATCAGGACACCAATCCCAATTGGCTCACCAAATTTCGTTCTTCTAGGTTAAACCGTACATTTGCAGTAACCGTGTTCATTTTTAGGTTTCACTCTGTTTTCTCCTACATAAATACATGTAGTTGGAACTCTAAATTAAACACTGGTTGTGCTAGCTCTTTGAAACTTGGCACAATAAAGTAGTTCAAAGTTCTATCTCTCTGGTTTGTTTCCTATTGAAGTAGTTTCAAGCAGAGACTGACGAGAATCAATTCCATTGAAAGGGGTTGCCAAGCTTCCAAAAACTACGAGTTTCCTGAAATCTCAGCACACACTTTTTCCCCCAAACTTGATGATACTTGCAGGTAATCATCAGGACAAAAATCCCACTTGGCCCACCAAATTTCGTTCTTCTAGGTTAAACCGTTCGTTTGCAGTAACCGTTTTCATTTTTAGGTTTCACTCTGTTTTCTCCTATATGGATACATGTAGTTGGAAATCTAAATCAAACACGGTTTGTACTAGCTCTTTAAAACTTGGCACAATAATGTAGTTCCAAGTTCTATCTCTATGGTTTGTATCATATTGAAGTAGACCCAAGCAGAGACTGAGGAGAATCACTTTCATTGCAAGGGTTGTGAGCTTCCAAAAAATTACGAGTTTCCTGAAACCTCTCTTTTTTTTTTTTTTTTTTTATTGGTCGTTCATAACATTACATGGTTCTTAATACATCATATTACACGGTTTGATTCAAGTGGATTATGAACTCCCGCTTTTACCCCGTATACAAATTGCTGTATCACATCAGTTACCCTTCCATTGATTGACATATTGCCTTTCTAGTGTCTGATGTATTCTGATGTCTGTCCTATTCTCTACTATCCCCCCTCCCCTCCCCTCCCTCCCCTCCCCTTTTCTCTCTCTACCCCTTCTACTGTAAATCATGTCTTCCATTTGTATTCTCTTGACTTACCCCTCCTTACCTCTTATATGACATTTGTATAACCCTGAGGATCGCCTTCCATTTCCATGCAATTTCCCTTCTCACTCCCTTTCCTTCCCACCTCTCATCCCTGTTTACTGTAAATATTCTTCTCAAGCTCTTCGTCCCTACCCTGTCCTTGTTTACACCCTTTATATCAAAGGAGTCATTTGGTATTTGTTTTTTAAAGATTGACTAGCTTCACTTAGCATAATCTGCTCTAATGCCATCCATTTCCCTCCAAATTCTATAATTTTGTCATTTTTTAATGCAGAGTAATACTCCATAGTGTATAAATGCCACATTTTTTTTATCCATTCATCTATTGAAGGGCATCTAGGCTGGTTCCACAGTCTTGTTATCGTGAATTGAGCTGCTATGAACATCGATGTAGCAGTGTCCCTGTAGCATGCTCTTGTTAGGGCTTTAGGGAATAGACCGAGAAGGGGAATAGCTGGGTCAAATGGTGGTTCCATTCCCAGCTTTCCGAGAAATCTCCATACTGCTTTCCAAATTGGCTGCACCAATTTGCAGTCCCACCAGCAATGAACAAGAGTGCCCTTTTCCCCGCATCCTCTCCAGCACTTATTGTTGTTTGACTTCCTAATGGCTGCCAGTCTTACTGGAGTGAGATGGTATCTTAGGGTAGTTTTGATTTGCATTTCTCTGACTGCTAGCGATGGTGAGCATTTTTTCATGTACTTGTTGAATGATTGTATGTCCTCCTCTGAGAAGTGTCTGTTCAGGTCCTTGGCCCATTTATTGATTGGGTTATTTGTTATCTTATTGTCTAATTTTTTGAGTTCTTTGTATATTCTGGTTATTAGGGCTCTATCTGAAGTGTGTGGAGTAAAGATTTGTTCCCAGGATGTAGGCTCCCTATTTATCTCTCTTATTGTTTCTTTTGCTGAGAAAAAACTTTTTAGTTTGAGTAAGTCCCATTTGTTGATTCTATTTGTTAACTCTAGCGCTATGGGTGTCCTATTGAGGAATTTGGAGCCCGATCCCACAGCGTGTAGATCATAACCAACTTTTTCTTCTATCAGATGCCGTGTCTCTGATTTAATATCAAGCTCCTTGATCCATTTTGAGTTAACTTTTGTGCACGGCGAGAGATAGGGATTCAGATTCATTTTGGTGCAAATGGATTTCCAGTTTTCCCAGCACCATTTGTTGAAGATGCTATCCTTCCTCCATTGCATGCTTTTAGCCCCTTTATCAAAAATAAGATAGTTGTAGTTTTGTGGATTGGTTACTGTGTCCTCTATTCTGTACCATTGGTCCACCCGCCTGTTTTGGTACCAGTACCATGCTGTTTTTGTTACTATTGCTCTGTAGTATAGCTTGAAGTCTGGTATCGCTATACCGCCTGATTCACACTTCCTGCTTAGTATTGTTTTTGCTATTCTGGGTCTTTTATTATTCCATATGAATTTCATGATTCTTTTATCTATTTCTACAAGATATGCTGTTGGGATTTTGATTGGCATTGCATTGAACTTATAGAGAACTTTTGGTAATATCGCCATTTTGATGATGTTAGTTCTGCCTATCCATGAGCAGGGTATGTTTTTCCATCTTCTAAGGTCTTCTTCTATGTCTTTCTTTAGGGTTCTGTAATTTTCATTGTATAAATCTTTCACCTCTTTTGTTAGGTTGATTCCCAAGTATTTTATTTTTTGGGGGGATATTGTGAATGGAGTAGTTGTCCTCATTTCCGTTTCAGAGGATTTGTCGCTCATATACAGGAACACCTTTGATTTATGCGTGTTGATCTTATATCCCGCCACTTTGCTGAATTCATTTATTAGCTCTAATAGCTTCTTTGTAGACCCTTTTGGGTCTGCTAGGTATAGAATCATATCATCTGCAAATAGTGATAATTTAAGTTCTTCTTTTCCTATTTTTATGCCTTTAATTTCTTTTGACTGTCTAATTGCTCTGGCCAGTGTTTCGAGGACTATGTTGAACAGAAGTGGTGAGAGAGGGCATCCCTGTCTTGTACCAGATCTTAGAGGGAATGCCTTCAATTTTTCTCCATTCAGAATGATGCTGGCCTGTGGCTTATCATAGATTGCTTTTACAATGTTGAGGTATGATCCTGCTATCCCTAATTTTTCTAGCGTTTTGAACATAAAGGGATGCTGTACTTTGTCGAATGCTTTTTCTTCATCTATTGAGATGATCATATGGTTCTTATTTTTAAGTCTATTGATGTGGTGAATAACATTTATTGATTTCCGTATATTAAACCAGCCTTGCATCCCAGGGATGAATCCTACTTGATCATGATGTATAATTTTTTTGATATGTATTTGAATCCGATTCGCCAGAATTTTATTGAGGATTTTTGCGTCAAGGTTCATTAGAGATATTGGTCTGTAGTTTTCCTTCTTTGATGTGTCTTTGTCTGGTTTTGGAATCAGGGTGATGTTGGCCTCGTAGAATGAATTTGGAAGTTCTCCCTCTTTTTCTATTTCCTGAAATAGCTTGAAAAGTATTGGTGTTAGTTCCTCTTTAAAGGTTTTGTAAAACTCTGCTGTATACCCATCCGGTCCTGGGCTTTTCTTAGTTGGTAATCTTTTGATGGTTTCTTCTATTTCCTCTATTGTTATTGGTCTGTTTAGGTAGTCTATATCCTCCTGGCTCAATCTGGGCAGATCATAGGACTCAAGGAATTTATCTATGCCTTCACTATCTTCTATTTTATTGGAGTATAAGGATTCAAAGTAATTTCTGATTATCTTCTGTATTTCTGAAGTGTCTGTTGTGATATTGCCTTTTTCATCCCGTATGCTAGTAATTTGGGTTCTCTCTCTTCTTCTCTTCGTTAGCATGGCTAAGGGTCTGTCAATTTTATTTATTTTTTCAAAGAACCAGCTTTTAGTTTTGTCAATTTTTTCAATTGTTTCTTTTGTTTCAATTTCATTAATTTCAGCTCTGATTTTAATTATTTCTTGCCTTCTACTTCTTTTGCTGTTGTTTTGCTCTTCTTTTTCTAGGATTTTGAGATGAAGTATGAGATCATTTATTTGTTGGTTTTTTCTTTTTTTGAGGAATGAACTCCAAGCAATGAATTTTCCTCTTAGAACTGCTTTCAATGTGTCCCATAGATTCCGATATGTTGTGTCTGTGTTTTCATTTAACTCTAGGAATTTTTTAATTTCCCCCTTGATGTCTTCTAAAACCCATTGATCACTCAGCAACCTATTGTTCATTCTCCAGGTGATGCTTGCTTTTTCCTTTCTTCTTTTATCATTGATTTTCAGTTTCATTCCATTATGATCAGATAAGATGCATGGTATTATCTCTACCCCTTTGTATTGTCTAAGAGTTGCCCTGTGACATAGTATATGGTCTATTTTTGAGAAGGTTCCATGTGCTGCTGAGAAAAAAGTGTAGCTACTTGATGTTGGGTGGTATAGTCTATATATGTCAATTAAGTCTAGGTTGTTAATTGTGTTATTGAGTTCTATAGTTTCCTTATTTAACTTTTGTTTGGAAGATCTGTCCAGTAGTGAGAGAGGTGTGTTGAAGTCTCCCATGATTATTGTATGTTGGTCTATTAGACTCTTGAACTTGAGAAGAGTTTGCTTGATGAATACAGCTGCACCATTATTTGGGACATATATATTTATGATTGTTATGTCTTATTGGTGTATGGTTCCCTTGAGCAGTATGAAGTGTCCTTCTATATCCCTTTTGATTAGCTTTGGCTTGAAATCTATTTTATTAGATATGAGTATGGACACTCCTGCTTGTTTCCGCGGTCCATATGAGTGATATGATTTTTCCCAACCTTTCACCTTCAGTCTATGTATATCTTTTCCTATCAAATGCGTCTCCTGTAGACAGCATATTGTTGGGTCTTGTTTTTTGATCCATTCTACTAGCCTGTGTCTCTTAATTGGTGAGTTTAAGCCATTAACATTTAGGGTTATTATTGAGATATGGTTTGTTCTTCTATCCATATTTGTTTATTGATGTTACTAAACCTGATTTGTTATCCTCTTTGACTACTTACCCCCCTTTACTGTCCTACCTCCCATTGTTGGTTTTCAATGTTGTTTTCCATTTCCTCTTCCTGTAATGTTTTGCCAAGGATTTTTTGAAGAGATGGTTTTCTAGCTGCGAATTCTTTTAACTTTTGTTTATCGTGGAAGGTTTTAATTTCATCTTCTAACTTGAAGCTTAATTTCGCCGGATACACGATTCTTGGTTGGAGCCCATTGTCTTTCAGTGTTTGAAATATGTTATTCCAGGATCTTCTAGCTTTCAGAGTCTGTGTTGAGAGATCAGCTGTTATCCTGATTGGTTTACCCCTAAATGTAATCTGCTTTCTTTCTCTTGCAGCTTTTAAAATTCTCTCCTTATTCTGTATGTTGGACATCTTCATTATAATGTGTCTAGGTGTGGATCTCTTATGATTTTGCACATTCGGCGTCCTGTAGGCTTCTAGGATTTGGGATTCTGTCTCAATCTTCAATTCTGGGAAGTTTTCTCGTATTATTTCACTGAATAGACTGTTTATTCCTTTGGAATGGAGCTCTGTGCCTTCCTGTATCCCAATGACTCTTAAATTTGGTCTTTTGATATTGTCCCATAATTCTTGGATGTTCTGCTCATGGTTTCTTAGCAGACTTGCTGAGCTGTCTATGTTCTTTTCCAGTTGAAATACTTTGTCTTCATTGTCTGATGTTCTCTCTTCTAAGTTATCTACTCTGCTGGTAGTATTCTCAATTGAGTTTTTAAGTTGGTTTATTGTTTCCTGCATTTCTAGAATTTCAATTTGTTTGTTTTTTATTACCTCTATCTCCCTGTGAAATTGATCTTTGACTTCCTGGATTTGTTTGTCAATGTGATCTTTCATTGTCTGATTTTGCTGTCTCATGTCTTCCTTGAGACTCCAGATCATCTGAAGCATATATATCCTGAACTCTTTATCTGATATTCCATCTGTTGCAGCTATTACCTCTTCTAAAGTTGAGTTGACCTGCATTGCTTGTGGTCCTTTCTTTCCTTGTCGTTTCATACTGGTGGTGTTTCTTTCTGCTTGGTGCAACTGTTGTGTTTTGAAATTTACCCCCTATTTATTTATGTTGCTCTTGTATACTTGAAAAGTCTCCCTTGCATGTGCGGGCGGCGGCTGTGCCCCTACTCCAATTGGGGTGACGTGGCTACCACGCTGGCGGCTCTCTGGGCCTGTTCCGGGAGTGGAAGGCGGCTCTGCTCTGTCCCTATTCCAATTGGGGTGTCGTGACTACAATGCTGGCAGATCGCTGGGCCTCTTCCGGGCGTGGGCGGTGGGCTTGGCTGGCGGGATTCCACCTAATGGCAGTCCCTAACCTCCCTGCTTGCTAATTAATGGCTTCTCCGAGGCGCCACGCCTTCTGTAGCTGTGGGGCAGGCCGCGCGAATCAGTCGGCCTGGATCTCCGGGGTCCTGCTGCTGGCTGTTTTGATGTTACAAGCTGTTGGAGAGTGGTGGTGTATTCTTCAGCTTTCCCGGATGGTGGCCACTGACTGCCTGGATGGAGTGTCCGCTGTTTTGATGTTGCACTCTGAAGGAGAGTGGCGGTGTATCCTTCAGCTTTCCCGGATGGTGGCCGCTGACTGGCTCGGCGGAGTGTCCGCTGTGGGGGATGGGACTGTACCGCTTCCTTCCCCTTCTGAGAACCCGTGCTCGGCCCAAGGGTCCGTGTGGGCTTGGCTGGTGGGATTCCACCTAATGGCCTTCCCTAACCTCCCTGCTTGCCAATTAATGGCTTCACTGAGGCGCCACGCCTTCTGTAGCCGCAGGGCAGGCCACGCGAATCAGTTGGCCTGGCTCTCCGGGCCCTGCTGCAGGCTGCTGGGATCCCTGGCACTCTATCACTTTGATTTTTTCTGCTTGCCCCTCCCCCAGCGCTGGCTAGCCAGGTTTCCTTTTGGCTGCTACTGGGAGGAGGGGTTGGAGGTCAGGTGTCTCTGGTTTCCCCCTAGCCTGTATGGAGGCTCAGCTTGATACTCCCTCTCCCGGCAAGCCTAGGAGAGATTTTATGCGAATTCCCGCTGTCTGGGGGGTGAGCTGAATGACACCGACCTGTTTTGATGTCGCACTCTGAAGGAGAGTGGCGGTGTATCCTTCAGCTTTCCCGGATGGTGGCCGCTGACTGGCTCGGCGGAGTGTCCGCTGTGGGGGATGGGACTGTACCGCTTCCTTCCCCTTCTGAGAACCCGTGCTCGGCCCAAGGGTCCGTGTGGGCTTGGCTGGTGGGATTCCACCTAATGGCCTTCCCTAACCTCCCTGCTTGCCAATTAATGGCTTCACTGAGGCGCCACGCCTTCTGTAGCCGCAGGGCAGGCCACGCGAATCAGTTGGCCTGGCTCTCCGGGCCCTGCTGCAGGCTGCTGGGATCCCTGGCACTCTATCACTTTGATTTTTTCTGCTTGCCCCTCCCCCAGCGCTGGCTAGCCAGGTTTCCTTTTGGCTGCTACTGGGAGGAGGGGTTGGAGGTCAGGTGTCTCTGGTTTCCCCCTAGCCTGTATGGAGGCTCAGCTTGATACTCCCTCTCCCGGCAAGCCTAGGAGAGATTTTATGCGAATTCCCGCTGTCTGGGGGGTGAGCTGAATGACACCGACCTGTTTTGATGTCGCACTCTGAAGGAGAGTGGCGGTGTATCCTTCAGCTTTCCCGGATGGTGGCCGCTGACTGGCTCGGCGGAGTGTCCGCTGTGGGGGATGGGACTGTACCGCTTCCTTCCCCTTCTGAGAACCCGTGCTCGGCCCAAGGGTCCGTGTGGGCTTGGTTGGTGGGATTCCACCTAATGGCCTTCCCTAACCTCCCTGCTTGCCAATTAATGGCTTCACTGAGGCGCCACGCCTTCTGTAGCCACAGGGCAGGCCACGCGAATCAGTTGGCCTGGCTCTCCGGGCCCCTGCTGCAGGCTGCTGGGATCCCTGGCACTCTATCACTTTGATTTTTTCTGCTTGCCCCTCCCCCAGCGCTGGCTAGCCAGGTTTCCTTTTGGCTGCTACTGGGAGGAGGGGTTGGAGGTCAGGTGTCTCTGGTTTCCCCCTAGCCTGTATGGAGGCTCAGCTTGATACTCCCTCTCCCGGCAAGCCTAGGAGAGATTTTATGCGAATTCCCGCTGTCTGGGGGGTGAGCTGAATGACACCGACCTGTTTTGATGTCGCACTCTGAAGGAGAGTGGCGGTGTATCCTTCAGCTTTCCCGGATGGTGGCCGCTGACTGGCTCGGCGGAGTGTCCGCTGTGGGGGATGGGACTGTACCGCTTCCTTCCCCTTCTGAGAACCCGTGCTCGGCCCAAGGGTCCGTGTGGGCTTGGCTGGTGGGATTCCACCTAATGGCCTTCCCTAACCTCCCTGCTTGCCAATTAATGGCTTCACTGAGGCGCCACGCCTTCTGTAGCCGCAGGGCAGGCCACGCGAATCAGTTGGCCTGGCTCTCCGGGCCCTGCTGCAGGCTGCTGGGATCCCTGGCACTCTATCACTTTGATTTTTTCTGCTTGCCCCTCCCCCAGCGCTGGCTAGCCAGGTTTCCTTTTGGCTGCTACTGGGAGGAGGGGTTGGAGGTCAGGTGTCTCTGGTTTCCCCCTAGCCTGTAAGGAGGCTCAGCTTGATACTCCCTCTCCCGGCAAGCCTAGGAGAGATTTTATGCGAATTCCCACTGTCTGGGGGGTGAGCTGAATGACACCGACCTGTTTTGATGTCGCACTCTGAAGGAGAGTGGCGGTGTATCCTTCAGCTTTCCCGGATGGTGGCCACTGACTGGCTCGGCGGAGTGTCCGCTGTGGGGGATGGGACTGTACCGCTTCCTTCCCCTTCTGAGAACCCGTGCTCGGCCCAAGGGTCCATGTGGGCTTGGCTGGTGGGATTCCACCTAATGGCCTTCCCTAACCTCCCTGCTTGCCAATTAATGGCTTCACTGAGGCGCCACGACTTCTGTAGCCGCAGGGCAGGCCAACGCGAATCAGTTGGCCTGGCTCTCCGGGCCCTACTGCAGGCTGCTGGGATCCCTGGCACTCTATCACTTTGATTTTTTCTGCTTGCCCCTCCCCCAGCGCTGGCTAGCCAGGTTTCCTTTTGGCTGCTACTGGGAGGAGGGGTTGGAGGTCAGGTGTCTCTGATTTCCCCATAGCCTGTATGGAGGCTCAGCTTGATACTCCCTCTCCCGGCAAGCCTAGGAGAGATTTTATGCGAATTCCCGCTGTCTGGGGGATGAGCTGAATGACACCGACCTGTTTTGATGTCGCACTCTGAAGGAGAGTGGCGGTGTATCCTTCAGCTTTCCCGGATGGTGGCCGCTGACTGGCTCGGCGGAGTGTCCGCTGTGGGGGGATGGGACTGTACTGCTTCCCTTCCCCTTCTGAGAACCCGTGCTCGGCCCAAGGGTCCGTGTGGGCTTGGCTGGTGGGATTCCACCTAATGGCCTTCCCTAACCTCCCTGCTTGCCAATTAATGGCTTCACTGAGGCGCCACGCCTTCTGTAGCCGCAGGGCAGGCCACGCGAGTCAGTTGGCCTGGCTCTCCGGGCCCTGCTGCAGGCTGCTGGGATCCCTGGCACTCTATCACTTTGATTTTTTCTGCTTGCCCCTCCCCCAGCGCTGGCTAGCCAGGTTTCCTTTTGGCTGCTACTGGGAGGAGGGGTTGGAGGTCAGGTGTCTCTGGTTTCCCCCTAGCCTGTATGGAGGCTCAGCTTGATACTCCCTCTCCCGGCAAGCCTAGGAGAGATTTTATGCGAATTCCCGCTGTCTGGGGGGTGAGCTGAATGACACCGACCTGTTTTGATGTCGCACTCTGAAGGAGAGTGGCGGTGTATCCTTCAGCTTTCCCGGATGGTGGCCGCTGACTGGCTCGGCGGAGTGTCCGCTGTGGGGGATGGGACTGTACCGCTTCCTTCCCCTTTTGAGAACCCGTGCTCGGCCCAAGGGTCCGTGTGGGCTTGGCTGGTGGGATTCCACCTAATGGCCTTCCCTAACCTCCCTGCTTGCCAATTAATGGCTTCACTGAGGCGCCACGCCTTCTGTAGCCGCAGGGCAGGCCACGCGAATCAGTTGGCCTGGCTCTCCGGGCCCTACTGCAGGCTGCTGGGATCCCTGGCACTCTATCACTTTGATTTTTTCTGCTTGCCCCTCCCCCAGCGCTGGCTAGCCAGGTTTCCTTTTGGCTGCTACTGGGAGGAGGGGTTGGAGGTCAGGTGTCTCTGATTTCCCCCTAGCCTGTATGGAGGCTCAGCTTGATACTCCCTCTCCCGGCAAGCCTAGGAGAGATTTTATGCGAATTCCCGCTGTCTGGGGGGTGAGCTGAATGACACCGACCTGTTTTGATGTCGCACTCTGAAGGAGAGTGGCGGTGTATCCTTCAGCTTTCCTGGATGGTGGCCGCTGACTGGCTCGGCGGAGTGTCCGCTGTGGGGGATGGGACTGTACTGCTTCCTTCCCCTTCTGAGAACCCGTGCTCGGCCCAAGGGTCCGTGTGGGCTTGGCTGGTGGATTCCACCTAATGGCCTTCCCTAACCTCCCCTGCTTGCCAATTAATGGCTTCACTGAGGCGCCACGCCTTCTGTAGCCGCAGGGCAGGCCACGCGAGTCAGTTGGCCTGGCTCTCCGGGCCCTGCTGCAGGCTGCTGGGATCCCTGGCACTCTATCACTTTGATATTTTCTGCTTGCCCCTCCCCCAGCGCTGGCTAGCCAGGTTTCCTTTTGGCTGCTACTGGGAGGAGGGGTTGGAGGTCAGGTGTCTCTGGTTTCCCCCTAGCCTGTATGGAGGCTCAGCTTGATACTCCCTCTCCCGGCAAGCCTAGGAGAGATTTTATGCGAATTCCTGCTGTCTGGGGGGTGAGCTGAATGACACCGACCTGTTTTGATGTCGCACTCTGAAGGAGAGTGGCGGTGTATCCTTCAGCTTTCCCGGATGGTGGCCGCTGACTGGCTCGGCGGAGTGTCCGCTGTGGGGGATGGGACTGTACCGCTTCCTTCCCCTTCTGAGAACCCGTGCTCGGCCCAAGGGTCCGTGTGGGCTTGGTTGGTGGGATTCCACCTAATGGCCTTCCCTAACCTCCCTGCTTGCCAATTAAAGGCTTCACTGAGGCGCCACGCCTTCTGTAGCCGCAGGGCAGGCCACGCGAATCAGTTGGCCTGGCTCTCCGGGCCCTGCTGCAGGCTGCTGGGATCCCTGGCACTCTATCCGAGTTTCCTGAAATCTCAGCACACATTTTTTCACCCGCTCTTGATGACACTTGCAGGTAATGATCAGGACACCAATCCCACTTGGCTCACCAAATTTCGTACTTCTAGCTTAAACCGTTCGTTTGCAGTAACCGTTTATATTTTTAGGTTTCACTCTGTTTTCTCCTATATGGATTCATGTAGTTGGAACTCTAAATCAAACACGGTTTGTACTAGCTCTTTGAAACTTGGCATAATAGAGTAGTTCAATGTTCTATCTCTATGGTTTGTTTCCTATTGAAGTAGCCCCAAACACAGACTGACGAGAATCACTTTCCTTGAAAGGGGTTGCCAAGCTTCCAAAAACCTACGAGTTTCCTCAAATCTCAGCACACATTTTGTCACCCAATCTTGATGATACTTGCAGATAATGATCAGTGCACCAATCCCACTTGGCTCACCAAATTTCGTTCTTCTAGGTTCAACCATTCGATTGCAGTAACCGTTTTCATTTTTAGGTTTCACTCTGTTTTCTCCTTTATGGATACATGTATTTGGAACTCTAAATCCAACACGGTTTGTGCTAGCTCTTTGAAACTTGGCACAATAAAGTAGTTCTGAGTTCTATCTCAATGGATTGTTTCCTATTGAAGTAGCCCCAAGCACAGACAGACGAGAATCACTTTCATTGAAAGGGGTTGCCAAGCTTCCAAAAAAACTACGAGTTTCCTGAAATTAGAGCAAACATTTTTTCACCCAATCTTGATGATTCTTGCAGGTAATGATCAGTACACCAATCCCACTTGTCCCACCAAATTTCATTGTTCTAGGTTCACCCGTTCGTTTGCAGTAAACGTTTTCATTTTTAGGTTTCAATCTGTTTTCTCCTATATGGATACATGTAGTTGGAACTCTAAATCAAACACGGTTTGTGCTTGCTCTTTGAAACTTGGCACAATAAAGTAGTTCCAAGTTCTATCTCAATGTTTTGTTTCCTATTCAAGTAGCCGCAAGCAGAGAATGAAGAGAATCACTTTCATTGCAAGGGTTGCCAAGCTTCCAAAAAACTACGAGTTTCCTGAAATCTCAGGAAACATTTTTTCACCAACTCTTGATGATACTTGCAAGTAATGATCAGGAAACCAATCCCACTTGCCTGACCAAATTTCGTTCTTCTAGGTTCACCCGTTCGTTTGCAGTAAGGGTTTTCATTTTTAGGTTTCACTCTGTTTTCTCCTATATGGATAAATGTATTTGGAACTCTAAATCAAACACGGTTTGTGCTAGTTGTTTGAAACTTGGCACAATAAAGTAGTTCCAAGTTGTATCTCTATGGTTTGTTTCCTATTGAAGTAGCCATAAGCAGAGACTGACGAGAATCACTTTCATTGAAAGGGGTTGCCATGCTTCCAAAACGAGTTTCCTGAAATCTCATCCAAAATTTTTTTCACTCAATCTTGATGATACTTGCAGGTAATGATTAGTACACCAATCCCCTTCTCTCAACAAATTTTGTGCTTCTAGATTAAACCATTCGTATGAAATAACATTTTTCATTTTTCGGTTTCACTCTCTTTTCTCCTATATGGATACATGTAGTTGGAACTCTAAATCAAACACGGTTTGTGCTAGCTCTTTGAAACTTGGCACAATAAAGTAGTTCCAAGTTCTATCTCTGTGGTTTTATTCCTATTGAAGTAGCCCCAAGCAGAGACTGACGAGAATCACTTTCATTGAAAGGGGTTGCCAAGCTTCCAAAAAACTACGAGTTTCCTGAAATCTCAGCAATCATTTTTTCACCCAATCTTGAAGATACTTGCAGGTAATGATCAGTACACCAATCCCACATGGCTCACCAAATTTCGTTCTTCTAGGTTAAACCGTTCGATTTCAGTAACCGTTTTCATTTTTAGGTTTCACTCTGTTTTCTCCTATATGGATACATGTAGTTGGAACTCTAAATCAAACACGGTTTGTGCTAGTTGTTTGAAACTTGGCACAATAAAGTAGTTCCAAGTTCTATCTCTATGATTTGTTTCCTATTGAAGTAGCCATAAGCAGAGACTTACGAGAATCACTTTAATTGAAAGGGGTTGCCATGCTTCCAAAAAACGAGTTTCCTGAAACCTCAGCAAACATTTTTTCACCCAACCTTGATGATACTTGCAGGTAATGATCAGTACATCAATCCCACTTGGCTCACCAAATTTCGATCTACTAGATTAAACCGTTCGTTTACAGTAACCGTTTTCATTTTTAGGTTTCACTCTGATTTCTGCTATATGGTTACATGTAGTTGGAACTTTAAATCAAACACGGTTTGTGCTAGCTCTTTGAAACTTGGCACAATAATGTAGTTCCAAGTTCTATGGCTATGGTTTGTGTGCTATGGAAATAGCCCCAAGCAGAGACTGACGAGAATCACTTTCATTGAAAGGGGTTGCCAAGCTTCCAAACAACTACGAGTTTCCTGAAATCTCAGCAAACATTTTTTAACCCAATCTTGATGATACTTGCAGGTAATGATCAGTACACCAATCCCTCTTGGCTCACCAAATTTCGTTCTTCTAGGTTCACCCTTTCGTTTGCAGTAACCGTTTTCATTTTTAGGATTCACTCTGTTTTCTCCTATATGGATACATGTAGTTGGAACTCTAAATCAAACACGGTTTGTGCTAGCTCTTTGAACCTTGGCACAATAAAGTAGTTCCAAGTTCTATCTCTATGGTTTGTTTCCTATTGAAGTAGCCGCAAGCAGCGACTCAAGAGAATGACTTTCATTGCAACGGGTTGAGATGCTTCCAAAAAACTACGAGTTTCCTGAAATCTCAGCAAACATTTTTCTCACCCAATCTTGATGATACTTGCAGGTAATGATCAATACACCAATCCCACTTGGCTCAACAAATTTCGTTCGTTTGCAGTAACTGTTTTCATTTTTAGGTTTCACTCTGTTTTCTCCTATATGGATACATGTAGTTGGAACTGTAAATCAAACACGGTTTGTGCTAGCTCTTTGACACTTGGCACAATAAAGTAGTTCCAAGTTCTATCTCTATGATTTGTTTCCTATTGAGGTATCCCAAAGGAGAGACGGACGAGAATCACTTTCATTGCAAGGGGTTGCCAAGCTTCCATAAAACGACGAGTTTCCTGAAATCTCAGCAAACATTTTTTCACCCAATCTTGATGATACTTGCAGGTAATGATCAGGACACCAATCCCACTTGGCTCACCAAATTTCGTTCTTCTAGGTTCACCCGTTCGTTTGCAGTAACCTTTTTCATTTTTAGGTTTCACTCTGTTTTCTCCTATATGGATACATGTAGTTGGAACTCTAAATCAAACCCGGTTTGTGCTAGCTCTTTGAAACTTGGCACAATAAAGTAGTTCCAAGTTCTATCTCTATGGTTTGTTTCCTACTGAAGTAGCCACAAGCAGGGACTGACGAGAATCACTTTTATTGAAAGGGGTTGTCATGCTTCCAAAAAACTAGGAGTTTCCTGAAATCTCAGCAAACATTTTTTCACCCAACCTTGATGATACTTGAAGGTAATGATCAGTACATCAATCCCACTTGGCTCACCAAATTTCGTTCTTCTTGGTTAAACCGTTCGTTTGCAGTAACCGTTTTCATTTTTAGGTTTCACTCTGTTTTCTCCTATATGGATACATGCAGTTGGAACTTTAAATCAAACACGGTTTGTGCTAGCTCTATGAAACTGGGCACAGTAAACTAGTTCCATGTTCTATCTTCATGGTTTGTATCCTATTGATATAGCCCCAAGCAGGGACTGACTGGAATCACTTTCATTGCAAGGGGTTGTGAGCTTCAAAAAACTACGAGTTTCCTGAAATCTCAGCAAATATTTTTTCACCCATTCTTGATGATACTTGCAGGTAATGATCAGGACACAAATCCCACTTGGCTCAACCAATTTCGTTCTTCTTGGTTCACCCGTTCGTTTGCAGTAACCATTTACATTTTTAAGTTTCCCTCCATTTTCTCCTATATGGATACATGTAGTTGGAACTCTAAATCAAACACGGTTAGTGCTAGCTCTTTGAAACTTGGCACAATAAAGTAGTTCCAAGTTCTATCTCTATGATTTGTTTCCTATTGAGGTAGCCCCAAGCAGAGACTGACGAGAATCACTTTCATCGCAAGGGGTTGCCAAGCTTCCAAAAAACGACGAATTTCCTGTAATCTCAGCAAATATTTTTTCACCCAACCTTTATGATACTTGCAGGTAATGATCAGTACATCAATACCACTTGGCTCACCAAATTTCGTTCTTCTAGGTTCACCCGTTCGTTTGCAGTAACCGTTTTCATTTTTAGGTTTCACTCTGTTTTCTCCTATATGGATACATGTACTTGGAACTCTAAATCAAAAACGGTTTGTGCTAGCTCTTTCAAACTGGGCACAATAAAGTAGTTCCAAGTTCTATCTTTATGGTTTGTTTCCTATTGATGTAGCCCCAAGCAGGGACTGACCAGAATCACTTTCATTGCAAGGGGTTGTGAGCTTCAAAAACTACGAGTTTCCTGAAATCTCAGCAAATATTTTTTCACCCATTCTTGATGATACTTGCAGGTAATGATCAGGACACCAATCCCGCTTGGCTCAACCAATTTCGTTCTTCTAGGTTCACCCGTTCGTTTGCAGTAACCATTTACATTTTTAAGTTTCCCTCCGTTTTCTCCTATATGGATACATGTAGTTGGAACTCTAAATCAAACAAGGGGTGGTGCTAGCTCTTTGAAACTTGGCACAATAAAGTAGTTCCAAGTTCTATCTCTATGGTTTGTTTCCTATTGAAGTAGCCGCAAGCAGCGACTCACGAGAATGACTTTCATTGCAACGGGTTGAGATGCTTCCAAAATCTACGAGTTTCCTGAAATCTCAGCAAACATTTTTTCACCCAATCTTGATGATACTTGCAGGTAATGATCAGGACACCATTCCCTCTGGGCTCACCAAATTTCGTTCTTCTAGGTTAAACCGTTCGTTTGCAGTAACCGTTTCATTTTTAGGTTTCACTCTGTTTTCTCCTATATGGATACATGTATTTGGAACTCTAAATCAAACACGGTTTGTGCTAGCTCTTTGAAACTTGGCACAATAAAGTAGTTCCAATTTCTATCTCTATGGTTTGTTTCCTATTGAAGTAGCCACAAGCAGCGACTCACGAGAATGACTTTCATTGCAACGGGTTGAGATGCTTCCAAAAAACTACGAGTTTCCTGAAACCTCAGCAAACATTTTTCTCACCCAATCTTGATGATACTTGCAGGTAATGATCAGTACACCAATCCCACTTGGCTCAACAAATTTCGTTCGTTTGCAGTAACTGTTTTCATTTTTAGGTTTCACTCTGTTTTCTCCTTTATGGATACATGTATTTGGAACTGTAAATCAAACACGGTTTGTGCTAGCTCTTTGAAACTTGGCACAATAAAGTAGTTCCAAGTTCTATCTCTATGATTTGTTTCCTATTGAGGTATCCCAAAGGAGAAACGGACGAGAATCACTTTCATTGCAAGGGGTTGCCAAGCTTCCAAAAACGACGAGTTTCCTGAAATCTCAGCAAACATTTTTTCACCCAATCTTGATGATACTTGCAGGTAATGATCAGGAAACCAATTCCACTTGGCTCACCAAATTTCGATCTTCTAGGTTCACCCGTTCGTTTGCAGTAACCTTTTTCATTTTTAGGTTTCACTCTGTTTTCTCCTATATGGATACATGTAGTTGGAACTCTAAATCAAACATGGTTGGTGCTAGCTCTTTGAAACTTGGCACAATAAAGTAGTTTCAAGTTCTATCTCTATGGTTTGTTTCCTATTGAAGTAGCCACAAGCAGGGACTGACGAGAATCACTTTTATTGAAAGGGGTTGTCATGCTTTCAAAAAACTACGAGTTTCCTGAAATCTCAGCAAACACTTTTTCACCCAACCTTGATGATACTTGCAGGTAATGATCAGTACATCAATCCCACTTGGCTCACCAAATTTCGTTCTTCTAGGTTCACCCGTTCGTTTGCAGTAACCGTTTTCATTTTTAGGTTTCACTCTCTTTTCTCCTATATGGATACATGTAGTTGGAACTGTAAATCAAACACGGTTTGTGCTAGCTCTTTGAAACTTGGCACAATAAAGTAGTTCCAAGTTCTATCTCTATGATTTTTTTCCTATTGAGGTAGCCCAATGGAGAGACGGACGAGAATCACTTTCAGTGCAAGGGGTTGCCAATCTTCCAAAACACGACGAGTTTCCTGAAATCTCAGCAAACATTTTTTCACCCAACCTTGATGATACTTGCAGGTAATGATCAGGACAACAATCCACTTGGCTCACCCAATTTCGTTCTTCTAGGTTAAACCGTTCGTTTGCAGTAAGCATTTACATTTTTAAGTTTCCCTCCGTTTTCTCCTATATGTATACATGTATTTGGAACTCTAAATCAAACATGGTTGGTGCTAGCTCTTTGAAACGTGGCACAATAAAGTAGTTCCAAGTTCTATCTCTATGGTTTGTTTCCTATTGAAGTAGCCCCAAGCAGAGACTGACGAGAATCACTTTCATTGCAAGGGGTTGCCAAGCTTCCCAAAAACTACGAGTTTCCTGAAATCTCAGCAAACATATTTTCACCCAATCTTGATGATACTTGCAGGTAATGATCAGGAAACCATTCCCACTGGGCTCACCAAATTTCGTTCTTCTAGGTTAAACCGTTCGTTTGCAGTAACCGTTTTCATCTTTAGGTTTCACTCTGTTTTCTCCTATATGGATACATGTAGTTGGAACTCTAAATCAAACACGGTTGGTGCTAGCTCTTTGAAACTTGGCACAATAAAGTAGTTCCAAGTTCTATCTCTATGGTTTGTTTCCTATTGAAGTAGCCGCAAGCAGCGACTCACGAGAATGACTTTCATTGCAACGGGTTGAGATGCTTCCAAAAAACTACGAGTTTCCTGAAATCTCAGCAAACATTTTTCTCACCCAATCTTGATGATACTTGCAGGTAATGATCAGTACACCAATCCCACTTGGCTCACCAAATTTCGTTCGTTTGCAGTAACTGTTTTCATTTTTAGGTTTCACTCTGTTTTCTCCTATATGGATACTTGTAGTTGGAACTGTAAATCAAACACGGTTTGTGCTAGCTCTTTGAAAACTTGGCACAATAAAGTAGTTCTAAGTTCTGTCTCTATGATTTGTTTCCTATTGAGGTAGCCCAAAGGAGAGACGGACGAGAATCACTTTCATTGCAAGGGGTTGCCAAGCTTCCAAAAAACGACGAGTTTCCTGAAATCTCAGCAAACATTTTTTCACCCAATCTTGATGATACTTGCAGGTAATGATCAGGACACCAATCCCACTGGGCTCACCAAATTTCGTGCTTCTAGGTTCACCCGTTCGTTTGCAGTAACCGTTTTCATTTTTAGGTTTCACACTGTTGTCTCCTATATGGATACATGTAGTTGGAACACTAAATCAAACACGTTTTGTGCTAGCTCGTTGAAACTTGGCACAATGAAGTAGTTCCAAGTTCTATCTCTACGGTTTGTTTCCTATTGAAGTAGCCACAAGCAGAGACTGACGAGAATCACTTTTATTGAAAGGGGTTGCCATGCTTCCAAAAAACTATGAGTTTCCTGAAATCTCAGCAAACATTTTTTCACCCAACCTTGATGATACTTGCAGGTAATGATCAGTACATCAATCCCACTTGGCTCACCAAATTTCGTTCTTCTAGGTTAAACCGTTCATATTCAGTAACCGTTTTCATTTTTAGGTTTCACTCTGTTTTCTCCTATAAGGATACATGTAGTTGGAACTGTAAATCAAACACGGTTTGTGCTAGCTGTTTGAACCTTGGCATAATAAAGTAGTCCCAAGTTCTATCTCTATGGTTTGTTTCCTATTGAAGTAGCCCCAAGAAGAGACTGTGGAGAATCACTTTCATTGCAGGGGGTTGTTTGCTTCCAAAAAACTACGAGTTTCCTGAAATCTCAGCAAACATTTTTACACCCAATCTTGATGATACTTGCAGGTAATGATCAGGACACAAATCCCACTTGGCTCACCAAATTTCGTTCTTCTAGGTCCACCCGTTCGTTTACAGTAACCGTTTTCATTTTTTGGTTTCACTCTGTTTTCTCCTATATGGATACATGAAGTTGGAACTCTAAATCAAACACAGTTTGTGCTAGTTCTTTGAAACTGATCACAATAAAGTAGTTCCAAGTTCTATCTTTATGGTTTGTTTCCTATTGATGTAGCCCCAAGCAGGGACTGACCAGAATCACTTTCATTGCAAGGGGTTGTGAGCTTCAAAAAACTACGAGTTTCCTGAAATCTCAGCAAATATTTTTTCACCCATTCTTGATGATACTTGCAGGTAATGATCAGGACACCAATCGCACTTGGCTCACCCAATTTCGTTCTTCTAGGTTAAACCGTTCGTTTGCAGTAACCATTTACATTTTTTAGTTTCACTCTGTTTTCTCCTACATGGATACATGTAGTTGGAACTCTAAATCAAACACGGTTTGTGCTATCTCTTTGAAACTTGGCACAATAAAGTAGTTCCAAGTTCTATCTCTATGGTTTGTTTCCTATTGAAGTAGCCCCAAGCAGTGACGGACGAGAATCACTTTCATTGGAAGGGGTTGCAAAGCTTCCAAAAAACTACGAGTTTCCTGAAATCTCAGCAAACATTTTTTCACCCAATCTTGATGATACTTGCAGGTAATGATCAGGACACCAATCCCACTGGGGTCACCAAATTTCTTTCTTCTAGGTTCACCTGTTCGTTTGCAGTAACCGTTTTCATTTTTAGGTTTCACTCTGTTTTCTCCTATATAGATTCATGTAGTTGGAACTGTAAAAAACACGGTTTGTGCTAGCTCTTTGAAACTTGGCACAATAAAGAAGTTCCAAGTTCTATCTCTATGCTTTGTTTCCTATTGAAGTAGCCCCAAGCAGAGACTGACGAGAATCACTTTCATTGCAAGGGGTTGAGATCCTTAAAAAAATTTACGAGTTTCCTGAAAAATCAGCAATCATTTTTTCACCCAACCTTGATGATACTTGCAGGTAATGATCAGTACATCATTCCCAGTTGGCTCACCAAATTTCGTTCTTCCAGGTTAAACCATTCGTTTGCAGTAACCATTTTCATTTTTAGGTTTCACTCTGTTTTCTAATATATGGATACATGTAGTTGGAACTCTAAATCAAACACGGTTTGTGCTAGCTCTTTGAAACTAGGCAAAATAAAGTAGTTCCAAGTTCTATCTCTATGGTTTGTTTCCTATTGAAGTAGCCCCAAGGAAAGACTGACGAGAATCCCTTTCACTCAAAGGGGTTGCCAATCTTCCAAAAAACGACGAGTTTCCTGAAATCTCAGCAAACATTTTTTCACCCAATCTTGATGATACTTGCAGGCAGTGATCAGGACACCAATGACACTTTGCTCACCAAATTTCGTTCTTCTAGGTTCACCCGTTCCTTTGCAGTAACCGTTTTCCTTTTTAGGTTTTACTCTGTTTTCTCCTATATGGATAAATGTAGTTGGAACTCTAAATCAAACACGGTTTGTGCTAGCTCTTTGAAACTTGGCACAATAAAGTAGTTTCCAGTTCTATCTCTATGGTTTGTTTCCTATCGAAGTAGCCACAAGCACAGACTGAAGAGAATGACTTTCACTGCAAAGGGTTGAGATGCTTCCAAAAAAATACGAGTTTCCTGAAATCTCAGCAAACATTTTTTCACCAAACCTTGATGATACTTGCAGGAAATGATCAGTACACCAATCCCACTTGGCTCACCGAATTTCGTTCGTTTGCAGTAACCGTTTTCATTTTTAGGTTTCACTCTGTTTTCTCCTATATGGATTCATGTATTTGGAACTCTAAATCAAACACGGTTTGTGCTAGCTCTTTGAAACTTGGCCCAATAAAGTAGTTCCAAGTTCTACCTCTTTGGTTTCTTTCCTATTTAAGTAGCCAAAAATAGAGACTGACGAGAATGACTTTTATTGCAAGGGGTTGTGAGCTTCAAAAAACTAAGAGTTTCCTGAAATCTCAGCAAACATTTTTTCACCCAACCTTGATGACACTTGTAGGTAATGATCAGTACATCAATCCTACTTGGCTCACCAAATTTCGTTCTTCTAGGTTAAACCGTTCGTTTGCAATAACCGTTTTCATTTTTAGGATTCACTCTGTTTTCTCGATACGGTTACATGTAGTTGGAACTCTAAATCAAACACGGTTTGTGCTAACTCTCTGAAACTTGGCACAATAAAGTAGTTCCAAGTTCTATTTCTATGGTGGGTTTCCTATTGAAGTAGCCCCAAGCAGAGACTGACGAGAATCGCTTTCATTCAAAGGGTTGCCAAGCTTCCAAAAAACTACG
Source organism: Urocitellus parryii (assembly GCF_045843805.1). Classification (NCBI taxonomy): domain Eukaryota; kingdom Metazoa; phylum Chordata; class Mammalia; order Rodentia; family Sciuridae; genus Urocitellus; species Urocitellus parryii. Next base: position 4,025 of record NW_027551947.1, on the reverse strand, counting down.
AATTTCCTGAAATCTCAGCAAACATTTATTCACCCAATCTTGATGATTCTTGCAGGTAATGTTCAGGACACCAATCACACTTGGCTCACAAAATTTCTTTCTTTTAGGTTCACCTGTTCGTTTGCAGTAACCGTTTTCATTTTTAGGTTTCACTCTGTTTTCTCCTATATGGATACATGTAGTTGGAACTCTAAATCAAACACGGTTTGTGCTAGCTCTTGGAAACTTGGCACAATAAAGTAGTTCCAAGTTCTATCTCTATGGTTTGTTTCCTATTGAAGTAGCCCCAAGCAGAGACTGACGAGAATCACTTTAATTGCAAGGGATTGCGAGCTTCCAAAAAACTACGAGTTTCCTGAAATCTCAGCAAACATTTTTTCACCCAATCTTGATGATACTTGCAGGTAATGATCAGGAGACCAATCCCACTTGGCTCACCAAATTTCGTTCTTCTGCTTAAACCTTTCGTTTGCAGTAACCGTTTTCATTTTTTAGGTTTCACTCTGTTTTCTCCTATATGGATACATGGAGTTGGAACTCTAAATCAAACACCGTTTGTGCTAGCTCTTGAAACTTGGCACAATAAAGTAGTTCCAAGTTCTATCTCTATGGTTTGTTTCCTATTGATGTAGCCCCAAGCAGAGACTGACGAGAATCACTTTCATTGCAGGGGGTTGAGAGCTTCAAAAAACTACGAGTTTCCTGAAATCTCAGCAAACATTTTTTCACCCAATCTTGATGATACTTGCAGGTAACTATCAGTACAACAATCCCACTTGGCTCACCAAATTTCGTTCGTTTGCAGTAATCGTTTTCATTTTTAGGTTTCACTCTGTTTTCTCCTATATGGATACATGTAGTTGGAACACTAAATCAAACACAGTTTGCGCTAGCTCTTTGAAACTTGGCACAATAACATAGTTCCAAGTTCTATCTCTATGATTTGTTTCCAATTGAAGTAGCCACAAGCAGAGACTGAGGAGAATCACTTTCATTGCAAGGGGTTGAGATGCTTAAAAAATTACGAGTTTCCTGAAAAATCAGCAATCATTTTTTTCACACCATCTTGATGATTCTTGCAGGTAATGATCAGGACACCAATCACACTTGGCTCCCCCAATTTCGTTCTTCTAGGTTAAACCGATCGTTTGCAGTAACCGTTTTCATTTTTAGGTTTCACTCTGTTTTCTCCTATATGGATACATGTAGTTGGAACTCTAAAAAACACGGTTTGTGCTATCTCTTGGAAACTTGACACAATGAAGTAGTTCCAAGTTCTATCATTATGGTTTGTTTCCTATTGAAGTAGCCGCAAGCAGAGACTGACGAGAATCACTTCCATTGCAAGGGGTTGCCAAGCTTCCAAAAAACTACGAGTTTCCTGAAATCTCAGCAAACATTTTTTCACCCCATCTTGATGATACTTGCAGGTAATGATCAGGACACCAATCCCACTTGGCCCACCAAATTTCGTTCTTCCAGGATAAAACCGTTCGTTTGCAGTAACCGTTTTCATTTTTAGGTTTCACTCTGTTTTCTCCTATATAGATACATGGAGTTGGAACTCTAAGTCAAATACGGTTTGTGCTAGCTCTTTGAAACTTGGCACAATAAAGTAGTTCCAAGTCCTATCTCTATGGTTTGTTTCCTATTGAACTAGCCCCAAGCAGAGACTTACGAGAATCACTTTCATTGCAAGGGGTTTCCAAGCTTCCCAAAAACTACGAGTTTCCTGAAATCTCAGCAAACATTTTTTCACCCAATCTTGATGATACTTGCAGGTAATGACCAGGACACCAATCCCACTTGGCTCACCCAATTTCGATCTTCTAGGTTAAAACGTTCGTTGGCAATAACCGTTTTGATTTTTAGGTTTCACTCTGTTTTCTCCTATATGGATACATGTAGTTGGAACTCTAAAAAACACGGTTTGTGCTATCTCTTGGAAACTTGACACAATAAAGTAGTTCCAAGTTCTATCATTATGGTTTGTTTCCTATTGAAGTAGCCGCAAGCAGAGACTGACGAGAATCACTTCCATTGCAAGGGGTTGCCAAGCTTCCAAAAAAACTACGTGTTTCCTGAAATCTCAGCAAACATTTTTTCACCCAATCTTGATGATACTTGCAGGTAATGATCAGTACAACAATCCCACTTGGCTCACCAAATTTCGTTCGTTTGCAGTAACCGTTTTCATTTTTAGGTTTCACTCTGTTTTCTCCTATATGGATACATGTAGTTGGAACACTAAATCAAACACAGTTTGCGCTAGCTCTTTGAAACTTGGCACAATAACGTAGTTCCAAGTTCTATCTCTATGATTTGTTTCCAATTGAAGTAGCCGCAAGCAGAGACTGAGGAGAATCAGTTTCATTGCAAGGGGTTGAGATGCTTAAAAAATTACGAGTTTCCTGAAAAATCAGCAATCATTTTTTCACACAATCTTGATGATTCTTGCAGGTAATGATGAGGACACCAATCACACTTGGCTCCCCCAATTTCGTTCTTCTAGGTTAAACCGATCGTTTGCAGTAACCGTTTTCATTTTTAGGTTTCACTCTGTTCTCTCCTATATGGATACATGTAGTTGGAACTCTAAAAAACACGGTTTGTACTATCTCTTGGAAACTTGACACAATGAAGTAGTTCCAAGTTCTTTCATTATGGTTTGTTTCCTATTGAAGTAGCCGCAAGCAGAGACTGACGAGAATCACTTCCATTGCAAGGGGTTGCCAAGCTTCCAAAAAACTACGAGTTTCCTGAAATCTCAGCAAACATTTTTTCACCCAATCTTGATGATACTTGCAGGTAATGATCAGGACACCAATCCCACTTGGCTCACCAAATTTCGTTCTTCTAGGTTAAACCGTTTGTTTGCAGTAACCGTTTTCATTTTTAGGTTTCAATCTGCATTCTCCTATATGGATACATGGAGTTGGAACTCTAAGTCAAATACGGTTTGTGCTAGCTCTTTGAAACTTGGCACAATAAAGTAGTTCCAATTTCTATCTCTATGGTTTGTTTCCTCTTGAAGTAGCCCCAAGCAGAGACAGAAGAGAATCACTTTCATTCCAAGGGGTTGATATGCTTCCAAAACCTAAGGTATTCCTGAATTCTCAGCAAACATTTTTTCACCCCAATCTTGATGATACTTGCAGGTAATGATCAGGACACCAATCCCACTTGGCCAACCAAATTTCGTTCTTCCAGGATATACCGTTCGTTTGCAGGAACCGTTTTCATTTTTAGGGTTCACTCTGTTTTCTCCTATATGGATACATGTAGTTGGAACTCTAATCAAACACGGTTTGTGCTAGTTCTTTGACACTTGGCACAATAAAGTAGTTCCAAGTTCTATCTCTATGCTTTGTTTCCTATTGCAGTAGCCACAAGCAGAGACTGACGGGAATCACTTTCATTGCAAGGGTTGAGATGCTTCCAAAAAACTATGTGTTCCCTGAAATCTCAGCAAACATTTTTTAACCAATCTTGGTGAAACTTGCAGGTAATGTTCAGGACACCAATCCCACTTGGATCACCAAATTTCGTTATTCTAGGTTAAACCGTTCGTTTGCAGTAATCGTTTTCATTTTTAGGTTTCAATCTGTTTTCTCCTATATGGATACATGTAGTTGGAACTCTAAATCAAACACGGTTGGTGCTAGCTCTTTGAAACTTGGCTCAATAAAGTAGTTCCAAGTTCTATCTCTATGGTTTGTTTCCTATTGAAGTAGCCGCAAGCAGAGACTGACGAGAATCACTTTCATTGAAAGGGGTTGCCAAGCTTCCAGAAAACTACGAGTTTCCTGAAATCTCAGCAAACATTTTTTCACCCAATCTTGATGATTCTTGCAGGTAATGATCAGGACACCAATCCCACTTGGCTCACCAAATTTCGTTCTTCTAGGTTAAACCGTTCGTTTGCAGTAACCATTTTCATTTTTAGGTTTCACTCTGTTTTCTCCTATATTTACATGTAGTTGGAACTCTAAATCAAACACGGTTTGTGATAGCTCTTTGAAACA
>NW_027551946.1:0-61293 GCF_045843805.1 Urocitellus parryii | reverse complement strand
CGGTTACTGCAAAGGAACGGTTTAACCTAGAAGAACGAAATTTGGTGAGCCAAATGGGATTGGTGTACTGATCAGTACCTGCAAGTATCATCAAGATTGGGTGAAAAAATGATTGCTGAGATTTCAGGAAACTCGTAGTTTTTTGGAAGCTTGGCAACCCCTTTCAATGAAAGTGATTCTCGTCAGTCTCTGCTTGGGGCAACTTCCATAGGACACAAACCATAGCCATAGAACTTGGAACTACATTATTGTGCCAAGTTTCAAAGAGCTAGCACAAACCCTGTTTGATTTAGAGTTCCAAATACATGTATCCATATAGGAAAAAACAGAGTGAAACCTAAACATGAAAACGGTTACAGCAAAGGAACGTTTTAACCTAGAAGAACGAAATTTGGTGAGCCAAGTGGGACTGCTGTACTGATCATTACCTGCAAGTACCATCAAGATTGGGTGAAAAAATGTATGCTGAGATTTCAGGAAACTCGTAGTTTTTTGGAAGCTTGGCAACCCTTTCAATGAAAGTGATTCTCGTCAGTCTCTGCTTCGGGCTAATTCCATAGGACACAAACCATCGCGATAGAACATGGAACTACATTATTGTGCCAAGTTTCAAAGAGCTAGCACAAACCGTGTTTGATTTAGAGTTCCAACTACATGTATCCATATAGGAGAAAACAGAGTGAAACATAAACATGAAAACGGTTACTGCAAAGGAACGGTTTAACCTAGAAGAACGAAATATGGTGAGCCTAGTGGGATTGGTGTACTGATCATTAAATGGAAGTATCATCAAGATTGGGTGAAAAAATGTTTGGTGAGAATTCAGGAAATTCGTAGTTTTTTGGAAGGTTGGCAACCCCTTTCAATGAATGTGATTCTCGTCAGTCTCTGCTTGGGGCTACTTCCATAGGACACAAACCATAGCCATAGAACTTGGAACTACATTATTGTGCCAAGTTTCAATTAGCTAGGACAAACCGTGTTTGATTTAGAGTTCCAACTACATGTATCCATATAGGAGAAAACAGAGTGAAACCTAAACATGAAAACGGTTACTGAAAAGGAACGGTTTAACCTAGAAGAACGAAATTTGGTGAGCCTAGTGGGATTGGTGTACTGATCATTAAATGGAAGTATCATCAATATTGGGTGAAAAAATGTTTGCTGAGATTTCAGGAAACTCGTAGTTTTTTGGAAGCTTGGCAACCCCTTTCAATGAAAGTGATTCTCGTCAGTCTCGGCTTGGGGCTACTTCCATAGGACAAAAACCAGAGCCATAGAACTTGGAACTACATTATTGTGCCAAGTTGAAAAGAGCTAGCACAAACCGTGTTTGATTTAGAGTTCCAACTACATGTATCCATATAGGAGAAAACAGAGTGAAACCTAAACATGAAAACGGTTACTGCAAAGGAACGGTTTAACCTAGAAGAACGAAATTTGGTGAGCCAAGTGGGAATGGTGTACTGATCATTAAATGGATGTATCATCAAGATTGAGTGAAAAAATGATGGTTGAGATTTCAGGAAACTCGTAGTTTTTTGGAAGCTTGGCAACCCCTTCAAATGAAAGTGATTCTCGTCAGTCTCTGCTTGGGGCTACTTCCATAGGACACAAACCATAGCCATAGAACTTGGAACTACATTATTGTGCCAAGTTTCAAAGAGCTAGCACAAACCGTGTTTGATTTAGAGTTCCAACTACATGTATCCATATTGGAGAAAAGAGAGTGAAACCTAAACATGAAAACGGTTACTGCAAAGGAACGGTTTAACCTAGAAGAACGAAATTTGGAGAGCCAAGTGGGATTGGTGTACTGATCATTAAATGGAAGTATCATCAAGATTGGGTGAAAAAATGTTTGCTGAGATTTCAGAAAACTCGTAGTTTTTTGGAAGCTTGGCAACCCCTTTGAATGAAAGTGATTCTCGTCAGACTCTGCTTGGGGCTACTTCCATAGGAGACAAACCATAGCCATAGAACTTGGAACTACATTATTGTGCCACGTTTGAAAGAGCTAGCCCAAACCGTGTTTGATTTAGAGTTCCAACTACATGTATGCATATAGGAGAAAACAGAGTGAAACCTAAACATGAAAACGTTTACTGCAAAGGAACGGTTTAACCTAGAAGAACGAAATTTGGTCACCAAGTGGGACTAGTGTACTGATCATTAAGTGGAAGTATCATCCAGATTGGGTGAAAAAATGATTGCTGAGATTTCAGGAAACTCATAGTTTTTTGGAAGCTTGGCAACCCCTTTCAATGAAAGTGATTCTCGTCAGTCTCTGCTTGGGGCTACTTCCATAGGACACAAACCATAGCCATAGAACTTGGAACTACATTATTGTGCCAAGTTTCAAAGAGCTAGCACAAACCGTGTTTGATTTAGAGTTCCAACTACATGTATCCATATAGGAGAAAACAGAGTGAAACCTAAACATTAAAACGGTTACTGCAAAGGAACGGTTTAACCTAGAAGAACGAAATTCGGTGAGCCAAGTGGGACTGGTGTACTAATCATCACCTGCAAGTATCATCAAGATTGGGTGAAAAAATGTTTGCTGAGATTTCAAGAAACTCGTAGGTTTTGGTAGCTTGGCAACCCCTTTGAATGAAAGTGATTCTCATCAGTCTCTGCTTGGGGCTACTTCCATAGGACAAAAACCAGAGCCATAGAACTTGGAACTACATTATTGTGCCAAGTTTCAAAGAGCTAGCACAAACCGTGTTTGATTTAGAGTTCCAACTACATGTATCCATATAGGAGAAAACAGAGTGAAACCTAAACATGAAAACGGTTTCTGCAAAGGAACGGTTTAACCTAGAAGAACGAAATTTGGTCACCAAGTGGGACTGGTGTCCTGATCCTTACCTGCAAGTATCATCAAGATTGGGTGAAAAAATGTTTGCTGATATTTCAGGAAACTCGTATTTTTTTGGAAGCTTGGCAACCCCTTTCAATGAAAGTGATTCTCGTCAGTCTCTGCTTGGGGCTACTTACATAGGACACAAACCATAATCATAGAACTTGGAACTACTTTATTGTGCCAAGTTTCAAAGAGCTAGCACAAACCGTGTTTGATTTAGAGTTCCAACTATATGTATCCATATAGGAGAAAAGAGAGTGAAACCTAAACATGAAAACGGTTACTGCAAAGGAACGGTTTAACCTAGAAGAATGAAATTTGGTGATCCAAATGAGATTGGTGTACTGATCATTAAGTGGAAGTATCATCAAGATTCGGTGAAAAAAAGATTGCTGAGATTTCAGGAAACTCGTAGTTTTTTGGAAGCTTGGCAACCCCTTTCAATGAAAGTGATTCTCGTCAGTCTCTGCTTGGGGCTAATTCCATAGGACACAAACCATAGCCATAGAACTTGGAACTACATTATTGTGCCACGTTTCAAAGAGCTAGCACAAACCGTGTTTGATTTAGAGTTCCAACTACATGTATACATATAGGAGAAAACAGAGTGAAACCTAAACATGAAAACGGTTACTGCAAAGGAACGGTTTAACCTAGAAGAACGAAATTTGGAGAGCCAAGTGGGATTGGTGTACTGATCATTAAATGGAAGTATCATCAAGATTGGGTGAAAAAATGATTGCTGAGATTTCAGGAAACTCGTAGTTTTTTGGAAGCTTGGCAACCCTTTCAATGAAAGTGATTCTCGTCAGTCTCTGCTTGGGGCTACTTCCATAGGACACAAACCATAGCCATAGAACTTGGAACTACATTATTGTGCCAAGTTTCAAAGAGCTAGCACAAACCGTGTTTGATTTAGAGTTCCAACTACATGTATCCATATAGGAGAAAACAGAGTGAAACCTAAACATGAAAACGGTTACTGCAAAGGAACGGTTTAACCTAGAAGAACGAAATTTGGTGAGCCTAGTGGGATTGGTGTACTGATCATTAAATGGAAGTATCATCAAGATTGGATGAAAAAATGTTTGCTGAGATTTCAGGAAACTCGTAGTTTTTTGGAAGCTTGGCAACCCCTTTCAATGAAAGTGATTCTCGTCAGTCTCTGCTTGGGGCTACTTCCATAGGACACAAACCTTAGCCATAGAACTTGGAACTACATTATGGTGCCAAGTTTCAAAGAGCTAGCACAAACCACGTTTGATTTAGAGTTCCAACTACATGTATCCATATAGGAGAAAACAGAGTGAAACCTAAACATGAAAACGGTTACTGCAAAGGAACGGTTTAACCTAGAAGAACGAAATTTGGTCACCAAGTGGGACTGGTGTCCTGATCCTTACCTGCAAGTATCATCAAGATTGGGTGAAAAAATGTTTGCTGATATTTCAGGAAAACTCGTATTTTTTGGAAGCTTGGCAACCCCTTTCAATGAAAGTGATTCTCGTCAGTCTCTGCTAGGGGCTATTTCCATAGGACACAAACCATAATCATAGAACTTGGAACTACATTATTGTGCCAAGTTTCAAAGAGCTAGCACAAACCGTGTTTGATTTAGAGTTCCAACTACATGTATCCATATAGGAGAAAACAGAGTGAAACCTAAACATGAAAACGGTTACTGCAAAGGAACGGTTTAACCTAGAAGAACGAAATTTGGTGAGCCAAATGGGATTGGTGTACTGATCATTACCTGCAAGTATCATCAAGATTGGGTGAAAAATGTATGCTGAGATTTCAGGAAACTCGTAGTTTTTTGGAAGCTTGGCAACCCTTTCAATGAAAGTGATTCTCGTCAGTCTCTGCTTGGGGCTAATTCCATAGGACACAAACCATCGTGATAGAACATGGAACTACATTATTGTGCCAAGTTTCAAAGAGGTAGCACAAACCGTGTTTGATTTAGAGTTCCAACTACATGTATCCATATAGGAGAAAACAGAGTGAAACATAAACATGAAAACGGTTACTGCAAAGGAACGGTTTAACCTAGAAGAACGAAATTTGGTGAGCCTAGTGGGATTGGTGTACTGATCATTAAATGGAAGTATCATCAAGATTGGGTGAAAAAATGTTTGTGTGAGAATTCAGGAAATTCGTAGTTTTTTGGAAGCTTGGCAACCCTTTCAATGAATGTGATTCTCGTCAGTCTCTGCTTGGGGCTACTTCCATAGGACACAAACCATAGCCATAGAACTTGGAACTACATTATTGTGCCAAGTTTCAATTAGCTAGCACAAACCGTGATTGATTTAGAGTTCCAACTACATGTATCCATATAGGAGAAAACAGAGTGAAATCTAAACATGAAAACGGTTACTGAAAGGAACGGTTTAACCTAGAAGAACGAAATTTGGTGAGCCAAGTGGGAATGGTGTACTGATCATTAAATGGATGTATCATCAAGATTGAGTGAAAAAATGATGGTTGAGATTTCAGGAAACTCGTAGTTTTTTGGAAGCTTGGCAACCCCTTCAAATGAAAGTGATTCTCGTCAGTCTCTGCTTGGGGCTACTTCCATAGGACACAAACCATAGCCATAGAACTTGGAACTACATTATTGTGCCAAGTTTCAAAGAGCTAGCACAAACCGTGTTTGATTTAGACTTCCAACTACATGTATCCATATTGGAGAAAAGAGAGTGAAACCTAAACATGAAAACGGTTACTGCAAAGGAACGGTTTAACCTAGAAGAACGAAATTTGGAGAGCCAAGTGGGATTGGTGTACTGATCATTAAATGGAAGTATCATCAAGATTGGGTGAAAAAATGTTTGCTGAGATTTCAGAAAACTCGTAGTTTTTGGAAGCTTGGCAACCCCTTTGAATGAAAGTGATTCTCGTCAGACTCTGCTTGGGGCTACTTCCATAGGACACAAACCATAGCCATAGAACTTGGAACTACATTATTGTGCCACGTTTGAAAGAGCTAGCCCAAACCGTGTTTGATTTAGAGTTCCAACTACATGTATGCATATAGGAGAAAACAGAGTGAAACCTAAACATGAAAACGTTTACTGCAAAGGAACGGTTTAACCTAGAAGAACGAAATTTGGTCACCAAGTGGGACTAGTGTACTGATCATTACCTGCAAGTATCATCAAGATTGGGTGAAAAAATGTTTGCTGAGAATTCAGGAAACTCGTACTTTTTTGGAAGCTTGGCAACCCCTTTCAATGAAAGTGATTCTCGTCAGTCTCTGCTTGGGGCTACTTCCATAGGACACAAACCTTAGCCATAGAACTTGGAACTACATTATTGTCCCAAGTTTCAAAGAGCTAGCACAAACCGTGTTTGATTTAGAGTTCCAACTACATGTATCCATATAGGAGAAATCAGAGTGAAACCTAAACATTAAAACGGTTACTGCAAAGGAATGGTTTAACCTAGAAGAACGAAAATTGGTGAGCCTAGTGGGATTGGTGTACTGATCATTTAATGGAAGTATCATCAAGATTGGGTGAAAAAATATTTGCTGAGATTTCAGGAAACTCTTAGTTGTTTGGAAGCTTGGAAACCCCTTTCAATGAAAGTGATTCTCGTCAGTCTCTGCTTGGGGCTACTTCCATAGGACACAAACCTTAGCCATAGAACTTGGAACTACATTATGGTGCCAAGTTTCAAAGAGCTAGCACAAACCACGTTTGATTTAGAGTTCCAACTACATGTATCCATATAGGAGAAAACAGAGTGAAACCTAAACATGTAAACGGTTCCTGCAAAGGAACGGTTTAACCTAGAAGAACGAAATTTGGTGATCCAAATGGGATTGGTGTACTGATCATTAAGTGGAAGTATCATCCAGATTGGGTGAAAAAATGTTTGCTGAGATTTCAGGAAACTCGTAGTTTTTTGGAAGCTTGGCAACCCCTTTCAATGAAAGTGATTCTCGTCAGTCTCTGCTTGGGGCTACTTCCATAGGACACAAACCTTAGCCATAGAACTTGGAACTACATTATGGTGCCAAGTTTCAAAGAGCTAGCACAAACCACGTTTGATTTAGAGTTCCAACTACATGTATCCATATAGGAGAAAACAGAGTGAAAACTAAACATGAAAACGGTTACTGCAAAGAACGGTTTAACCTAGAAGAACGAAATTTGGTCACCAAGTGGGACTGGTGTCCTGCTCCTTACCTGCAAGAATCATCAAGATTGGGTGAAAAAAATGTTTGCTGAGATTTCAGGAAACTCGTAGTTTTTTGGAAGCTTGCAAGCCCTTTCAATGAAAGTGATTCTCGTCAGTCTCTGCTTGGGGCTACTTCCATAGGACACAAACCATTGCCATAGAACTTGCAACTACATTATTGTGCCAAGTTTCAGCGAGCTAGCACAAACCGTGTTTGATTTAGAGTTCCAAATACATGTATCCATATAGGAGAAAACAGAGTGAAACCTAAAAATGAAAACGGTTACTGCAAAGGAACGGTTTAACCTAGTAGAACGAAATTTGTTCAGCCAAGTAGGACTGGTGTACTGATCCTTACTTGCAAGTATCATCAAGATTGGGTAAAAAAATATTTGATGAGATTTCAGGAAACTCGTAGTTTTTTGGAAGCTTGGCAACACCTTTCAATGAAAGTGATTCTCGTCAGTCTCTGCTTGGGGCTACTTCCATAGGACACAAACCATAGCCATAGAACTTGGAACTGCATTATTGTGCCAAGTTTCAAAGAGATAGCGCAAACCGTGTTTGATTTAGAGTTCCAACTACATGTATCCATATAGGAGAAAACAGAGTGAAACCTAAACATGAAAACGGTTCCTGCAAAGGAACGGTTTAACCTAGTAGAACGAAATTTGGTGAGCCAAGTGGGATTGGTGTACTGATCATTACCTGCAGGTATCATCAAGATTGGGTGAAAAAATATTTGCTGAGATTTCCGGAAACTCGTAGTTTTTTGGAAGCTTGCAAGCACTTTCAATTAAAGTGATTCTCGTCAGTCTCTGCTTGGGGCTACTTCCATTGGACACAAACCATTGCCATAGAACTTGGAACTACATTATTGTGCCAAGTTTCAAAGAGCTAGCACAAACTGTGTTTGATTTAGAGTTCCAAATACATGTATCCATATAGGATAAAACAGAGTGAAACCTAAACATGAAAACGGTTACTGCAAAGCAACTGTTTAACCTAGAAAAACGAAATTTGGTGAGCCAAGTGGGATTGGTGTACTGATCATTAAATGGAAGTATCATCAAGATTGGGTGAAAAAATGTTTGCTGAGATTTCAGGAAACTCGTAGTTTTTTGGAAGCTTGGCAACCCCTTTCAATGAAAGTGATTCTCGTCAGTCTCTGCTTGGGGCTACTTCCATAGGACACAAACCTTAGCCATAGAACTTGGAACTACATTATGGTGCCAAGTTTCAAAGAGCTAGCACAAACCACGTTTGACTTAGAGTTCCAACTACATGTATCCATATAGGAGAAAACAGAGTGAAAACTAAACATGAAAACGGTTACTGCAAAGGAACGGTTTAACCTAGAAGAACGAAATTTGGTCACCAAGTGGGACTGGTGTCCTGCTCCTTACCTGCAAGAATCATCAAGATTGGGTGAAAAAAATGTTTGCTGAGATTTCAGGAAACTCGTAGTTTTTTGGAAGCTTGCAAGCCCTTTCAATGAAAGTGATTCTCGTCAGTCTCTGCTTGGGGCTACTTCCATAGGACACAATCCATTGCCATAGAACTTGCAACTACATTATTGTGCCAAGTTTCAGCGAGCTAGCACAAACCGTGTTTGATTTAGAGTTCCAAATACATGTATCCATATAGGAGAAAACAGAGTGAAACCTAAAAATGAAAACGGTTACTGCAAAGGAACGGTTTAACCTAGTAGAACGAAATTTGTTCAGCCAAGTAGGACTGGTGTACTGATCCTTACTTGCAAGTATCATCAAGATTGGGTAAAAAAATATTTGATGAGATTTCAGGAAACTCGTAGTTTTTTGGAAGCTTGGCAACACCTTTCAATGAAAGTGATTCTCGTCAGTCTCTGCTTGGGGCTACTTCCATAGGACACAAACCATAGCCATAGAACTTGGAACTGCATTATTGTGCCAAGTTTCAAAGAGATAGCGCAAACCGTGTTTGATTTAGAGTTCCAACTACATGTATCCATATAGGAGAAAACAGAGTGAAACCTAAACATGAAAACGGTTCCTGCAAAGGAACGGTTTAACCTAGTAGAACGAAATTTGGTGAGCCAAGTGGGATTGGTGTACTGATCATTACCTGCAGGTATCATCAAGATTGGGTGAAAAAATATTTGCTGAGATTTCCGGAAACTCGTAGTTTTTTGGAAGCTTGCAAGCCCTTTCAATTAAAGTGATTCTCGTCAGTCTCTGCTTGAGGCTACTTCCATAGGACACAAACCATAGCCATAGAACTTGGACTACATTATTGTGCCAAGTTTCAAAGAGCTAGCGTAAACCGTGTTTGATTTAGAGTTCCAACTACATGTATCCATATAGGAGAAAACAGAGTGAAACCTAAACATGAAAACGGTTACTGCAAAGCAACGGTTTAACCTAGAAGAACGAAATTTGGTGAGCCAAGTGGGACTGGTGTACTGATCATTACCAGCAAGTATCATCAAGATTGGGTGAAAAAATGTTTGCTGAGATTTCCGGAAACTCGTAGTTTTTTGGAAGCTTGGCAACCCCTTTCAATGAAAGTGATTCTCGTCAGTCTCTGCTTGGGGCTACTTCCATAGGACACAAACCATAGCCATAGAACTTGGAACTACATTATTGTGCCACGTTTCAAAGAGCTAGCACAAACCGTGTTTGATTTAGAGTTCCAACTACATGTATCCATATAGGAGAAAACAGAGTGAAACCTAAACATGAAAACGGTTACTGCAAAGGGACGGTTTAACCTAGAAGAACGAAATTTGGTTAGCCAAGTGGAACTGGTGTACTGATCATTACCTGCAAGTATCATGAAGATTGGGTGAAAAAATATTTGTTGAGATTTCAGGAAACTCGTAGTATTTTGGTAGCTTGGCAACCCCTTTCAATGAAAGTGATTCTCGTCAGTCTCTGCTTGGGGCTACTTCCATAGGACACAAACCATAGCCATAGAAATGGGAACTACATTATTGTGCCAAGTTTCAAAGAGCTAGCACAAACCGTGTTTGATTTAGAGTTCCAACTACATGTATCCATATAGGAGAAAACAGAGTGAAACCTAAACATGAAAACGGTAACTGCAAAGGGACGGTTTAACCTAGAAGAACGAAATTTGGTTAGCCAAGTGGAACTGGTGTACTTATCATTACCTGCAAATATCATCAAGATTGGGTGAAAAAATGTTTGCTGAGATTTCAGGAAACTCGTAGTTTTTTGGAAGCTTGCAAGCCCTTTCAATGAAAGTGATTCTCGTCAGTCTCTGCTTGGGGCTACTTCCATAGGACACAAACCATAGCCATAGAACTTGGAACTACATTATTGTGCCAAGTTTCAAAGAGCTAGCAGAAACCTTGTTTGATATAGAGTTCCAAATACATTTATCCATATAGGAGAAAACAGAGTGAAACCTAAACATGAAAACGGTTACTGCAAAGCAACGGTTTAACCTAGAAGAACGAAATTTGGTGAGCCAAGTGCGATTGGTGTACTCATCATTACCTGCAAGTATCATCAAGATTGGGTGAAAAAATGTTTGCTGAGATTTCAGGAAACTCATAGATTTTTGGTAGCTTGGCAACCCCTTTCAATGAAAGTGATTCTCTTCAGTCTCTGCTTGGGGCTACTTCCATAGGACACAATCCATAGCCATAGAACTTGGAACTACATTATTGTGCCAAGTTTCAAAGAGCTAGCACAAACCGTGTTTGATTTAGAGTTCCAACTACATGTATCCATAGAGGAGAAAACAGAGTGAAACCTAAACATGAAAACGGTTACTGCAAAGCAACGGTTTAACCTAGAAGAAGGAAATTTGGTAAGCCATGTGGGATTGGTGTACTGATCATTACCTGCAAGTATCATCAAGATTGGGTGAAAAAATGTTTGTTGAGATTTCAGGAAACTCGTAGTATTTTGGTAGCTTGGCAACCCCTTTCAATGAAAGTGATTCTCGTCAGTCTCTGCTTGGGGCTACTTCCATAGGACACAAACCATAGCCATAGAAATGGGAACTACATTATTGTGCCAAGTTTAAAAGAGCTAGGACAAACCGTGTTTGATTTAGAGTTCCAACTACATGTATCCATATAGGAGAAAACAGAGTGAAACCTAAACATGAAAACGGTTACTGCAAAGGGACGGTTTAACCTAGAAGAACGAAATTTGGTTAGCCAATGGGAACTGGTGTACTTATCATTACCTGCAAATATCATCAAGATTGGGTGAAAAAATGTTTGCTGAGATTTCAGGAAACTCGTAGTTTTTTGGAAGCTTGCAAGCGCTTTCAATGAAAGTGATTCTCGTCAGTCTCTGCTTGGGGCTACTTCCATTGGACACAAACCATTGCCATAGAACTTGGAACTACATTATTGTGCCAAGTTTCAAAGAGCTAGCACAAACCGTGTTTGATTTAGAGTTCCAAATACATGTATCCATACAGGAGAAAACAGAGTGAAACCTAAACATGAAAACGGTTACTGCAAAGCAACGGTTTAACCTAGAAGAACGGAATTTGGTGAGCCAAGTGCGATTGATGTACTCATCATTACCTGCAAGTATCATCAAGATTGGGTAAAAAATGTTTGCTGAGATTTCAGGAAACTCATAGTTTTTTGGTAGCTTGGCAACCCCTTTCAATGAAAGTGATTCTCTTCAGTCTCTGCTTGGGGCTACTTCCATAGGACACAATCCATAGCCATAGAACTTGGAACTACATTATTGTGCCAAGTTTCAAAGAGCTAGCACAAACCGTGTTTGATTTAGAGTTCCAACTACATGTATCCATATAGGAGAAAACAGAGTGAAACCTAAACATGAAAACGGTTACTGCAAAGCAACGGTTTAACCTAGAAGAACGAAATTTGGTGAGCCATGTGGGATTGGTGTACTGATCATTACCTGCAAGTATCATCAAGATTGGGTGAAAAAATGTTTGCTGAGATTTCAGGAAACTCGTAGTTTTTTGGAAGCTTGGCAACCCCTTTCAATGAAAGTGATTCTCGTCAGTCTCTGCTTGGGGCTACTTCCATAGGACACAAACCATAGCCATAGAACTTGGAACTACATTATTGTGCCAAGTTTCAAAGAGCTAGCAGAAACCGTGTTTGATTTAGAGTTCCAACTACAAGTATCCATATAGGAGAAAACAGAGTGAAACCTAAACATGAAAACGGTTACTGCAAAGGAACGGTTTAACCTAGAAGAACGAAATTTGGTGAGCCAAGTGGGACTGGTGTACTGATCATTACCTGCAAGTATCATCAAGATTGGGACAAAAAATGTTTGCTGAGATTTCAGGAAACTCGTAGTTTTTTGGAAGCTTGGCAACCCCTTTCAATGAAAGTGATTCTCGTCAGTCTCTGCTTGGGGCTACTTCAATAAGACACAAACCATAGCCATGAAACTTGGAACTACATTATTGTGCCAAGTTTCAAAGAGCTAGCACAAACCGTGTTTGATTTAGAGTTCCAACTACATGTATTCATATACGAGAAAACAGAGTGAAACCTAAACATGAAAACGGTTACTGCAAAGGAACGGTTTAACCTAGAAGAACGAAATTTGGTGAGCCTAGTGGGATTGGTGTACTGATCATTAAATGGAAGTATCATCAATATTGGGTGAAAAAATGTTTGCTGAGATTTCAGGAAACTCGTAGTTTTTTGGAAGCTTGGCAACCCCTTTCAATGAAATTGATTCTCGTCAGTCTCTGCTTGGGGCTACTTCCATAGGACAAAAACCAGAGCCATAGAACTTGGAACTACATTATTGTGCCAAGTTGAAAAGAGCTAGCACAAACCGTGTTTGATTTAGAGTTCCAACTACATGTATCCATATAGGAGAAAACAGAGTGAAACCTAAACATGAAAACGGTTACTGCAAAGGAACGGTTTAACCTAGAAGAACGAAATTTGGTGAGCCAAGTGGGATTGGTGTACTGATCATTACCTGCAAGTATCATCACGATTTGGTGAAAAAATGTTTGCTGAGATTTCAGGAAACTCGTAGTTTTTTGGAAGCTTGGCAACCCCTTTCAATGAAAGTGATTCTCGTCAGTCTCTGCTTGGGGCTACTTCCATAGGACACAAACCATAGCCATAGAACTTGGAACTACATTATTGTGCCAAGTTTGAAAGAGCTAGCCCAAACCGTGTTTGATTTAGAGTTCCAACTACATGTATGCATATAGGAGAAAACAGAGTGAAACCTAAACATGAAAACGTTTACTGCAAAGGAACGGTTTAACCTAGAAGAACGAAATTTGGTCACCAAGTGGGACTAGTGTACTGATCATTACCTGCAAGTATCATCAAGATTGGGTGAAAAAATGTTTGCTGAGAATTCAGGAAACTCGTAGTTTTTTGGAAGCTTGGCAACCCCTTTCAATGAAAGTGATTCTCGTCAGTCTCTGCTTGGGGCTACTACCATAGGACACAAACCTTAGCCATAGAACTTGGAACTACATTATTGTCCCAAGTTTCAAAGAGCTAGCACAAACCGTGTTTGATTTAGAGTTCCAACTACATGTATCCATATAGGAGAAAACAGAGTGAAACCTAAACATGAAAACGGTTACTGCAAAGGAACGGTTTAACCTAGAAGAACGAAATTCGGTGAGCCAAGTGGGACTGGTGTACTGATCATTACCTGCAAGTATCATCAAGATTGGGTGAAAAAATGTTTGCTGAGATTTCAAGAAACTCGTAGGTTTTGGTACTTGGCAACCCCTTTGAATGAAAGTGATTCTCATCAGTCTCTGCTTGGGGCTACTTCCATAGGACACAAACCGTAGCCATAGAACTTGGAACTACATTATTGTGCCAAGTTTCAAAGAGCTAGCACAAACCGTGTTTGATTTAGAGTTCCAACTACATGTATCCATATAGGAGAAAACAGAGTGAAACCTAAACATGAAAACGGTTACTGCAAAGGAACGGTTTAACCTAGAAGAACGAAATTTGGTCACCAAGTGGGACTGGTATCCTGATCCTTACCTGCAAGTATCATCACGATTTGGTGAAAAAATGTTTTCT
Organism: Urocitellus parryii; assembly: GCF_045843805.1. Classification (NCBI taxonomy): domain Eukaryota; kingdom Metazoa; phylum Chordata; class Mammalia; order Rodentia; family Sciuridae; genus Urocitellus; species Urocitellus parryii. The sequence goes on along the minus strand of NW_027551946.1, from coordinate 47,200 downwards.
GAGATTTCAGGAAACTCGTATTTTTTTGGAAGCTTGGCAACCCCTTTCAATGAAAGTGATTCTCGTCAGTCTCTGCTTGGGGCTACTTACATAGGACACAAACCATAATCATAGAACTTGGAACTACATTATTGTGCCAAGTTTCAAAGAGCTAGCACAAACCGTGTTTGATTTAGAGTTCCAACTACATGTATCCATATAGGAGAAAACAGAGTGAAACCTAAACATGAAAACGGTTACTGCAAAGGAACGGTTTAACCTAGAAGAACGAAATTTGGGGAGCCAAGTGGGACTAGTGTACAGATCATTACCTGCAAGTATCATGAAGATTGGGTGAAAAAATATTTGTTGAGATTTCAGGAAACTCGTAGTATTTTGGTAGCTTGGCAACCCCTTTCAATGAAAGTGATTCTCGTCAGTCTCTGCTTGGGGCTACTTCCATAGGACACAAACCATAGCCATAGAAATGGGAACTACATTATTGTGCCAAGTTTCAAAGAGCTAGCACAAACCGTGTTTGATTTAGAGTTCCAACTACATGTATCCATATAGGAGAAAACAGAGTGAAACCTAAACATGAAAACGGTAACTGCAAAGGGACGGTTTAACCTAGAAGAACGAAATTTGGTTAGCCAAGTGGAACTGGTGTACTTATCATTACCTGCAAATATCATCAAGATTGGGTGAAAAAATGTTTGCTGAGATTTCAGGAAACTCGTAGTTTTTTGGAAGCTTGCAAGCCCTTTCAATGAAAGTGATTCTCGTCAGTCTCTGCTTGGGGCTACTTCCATAGGACACAAACCATAGCCATAGAACTTGGAACTACATTATTGTGCCAAGTTTCAAAGAGCTAGCAGAAACCTTGTTTGATATAGAGTTCCAAATACATTTATCCATATAGGAGAAAACAGAGTGAAACCTAAACATGAAAACGGTTACTGCAAAGCAACGGTTTAACCTAGAAGAACGAAATTTGGTGAGCCAAGTGCGATTGGTGTACTCATCATTACCTGCAAGTATCATCAAGATTGGGTGAAAAAATGTTTGCTGAGATTTCAGGAAACTCATAGATTTTTGGTAGCTTGGCAACCCCTTTCAATGAAAGTGATTCTCTTCAGTCTCTGCTTGGGGCTACTTCCATAGGACACAATCCATAGCCATAGAACTTGGAACTACATTATTGTGCCAAGTTTCAAAGAGCTAGCACAAACCGTGTTTGATTTAGAGTTCCAACTACATGTATCCATAGAGGAGAAAACAGAGTGAAACCTAAACATGAAAACGGTTACTGCAAAGCAACGGTTTAACCTAGAAGAAGGAAATTTGGTAAGCCATGTGGGATTGGTGTACTGATCATTACCTGCAAGTATCATCAAGATTGGGTGAAAAAATGTTTGTTGAGATTTCAGGAAACTCGTAGTATTTTGGTAGCTTGGCAACCCCTTTCAATGAAAGTGATTCTCGTCAGTCTCTGCTTGGGGCTACTTCCATAGGACACAAACCATAGCCATAGAAATGGGAACTACATTATTGTGCCAAGTTTAAAAGAGCTAGGACAAACCGTGTTTGATTTAGAGTTCCAACTACATGTATCCATATAGGAGAAAACAGAGTGAAACCTAAACATGAAAACGGTTACTGCAAAGGGACGGTTTAACCTAGAAGAACGAAATTTGGTTAGCCAATGGGAACTGGTGTACTTATCATTACCTGCAAATATCATCAAGATTGGGTGAAAAAATGTTTGCTGAGATTTCAGGAAACTCGTAGTTTTTTGGAAGCTTGCAAGCGCTTTCAATGAAAGTGATTCTCGTCAGTCTCTGCTTGGGGCTACTTCCATTGGACACAAACCATTGCCATAGAACTTGGAACTACATTATTGTGCCAAGTTTCAAAGAGCTAGCACAAACCGTGTTTGATTTAGAGTTCCAAATACATGTATCCATACAGGAGAAAACAGAGTGAAACCTAAACATGAAAACGGTTACTGCAAAGCAACGGTTTAACCTAGAAGAACGGAATTTGGTGAGCCAAGTGCGATTGATGTACTCATCATTACCTGCAAGTATCATCAAGATTGGGTAAAAAATGTTTGCTGAGATTTCAGGAAACTCATAGTTTTTTGGTAGCTTGGCAACCCCTTTCAATGAAAGTGATTCTCTTCAGTCTCTGCTTGGGGCTACTTCCATAGGACACAATCCATAGCCATAGAACTTGGAACTACATTATTGTGCCAAGTTTCAAAGAGCTAGCACAAACCGTGTTTGATTTAGAGTTCCAACTACATGTATCCATATAGGAGAAAACAGAGTGAAACCTAAACATGAAAACGGTTACTGCAAAGCAACGGTTTAACCTAGAAGAACGAAATTTGGTGAGCCATGTGGGATTGGTGTACTGATCATTACCTGCAAGTATCATCAAGATTGGGTGAAAAAATGTTTGCTGAGATTTCAGGAAACTCGTAGTTTTTTGGAAGCTTGGCAACCCCTTTCAATGAAAGTGATTCTCGTCAGTCTCTGCTTGGGGCTACTTCCATAGGACACAAACCATAGCCATAGAAATGGGAACTACATTATTGTGCCAAGTTTCAAAGAGGTAGGACAAACCGTGTTTGATTTAGAGTTCCAACTACATGTATCCATATAGGAGAAAACAGAGTGAAACCTAAACATGAAAACGGTTACTGCAAAGGAACGGTTAAACCTAGAAGAACGAAATTTGGTGAGCCAATTGGGATTGGTGTACTGATCATTAAATGGAAGTATCATAAAAATTGGGAGAAAAAATGTTTGCTGAGATTTCAGGAAACTCGTAGTTTTTTGGAAGCTTGGCAACCCCTTTCAATGAAAGTGATTCTCGTCAGTCTCTGCTTGGGGCTACTTCCATAGGACACAAACCAGAGCCATAGAACTTGGAACTACATTATTGTGCCACGTTTCAAAGAGCTAGCACAAACCGTGTTTGATTTAGAGTTCCAACTACATGTGTCCATATAGGAGAAAACAGAGTGAAACCTAAACATGAAAACGGTTACTGCAAAGGGACGGTTTAACGTAGAAGAACGAAATTTGGTTAGCCAAGTGGAACTGGTGTACTGATCATTACCTGCAAATATCATCAAGATTGGGTGAAAAATTGTTTGCTGAGATTTCAGGAAACTCGTAGTTTTTTGGAAGCTTGCAAGCCCTTTCAATGAAAGTGATTCTCGTCAGTCTCTGCTTGGGGCTACTTCCATAGGACACAAACCATAGCCATAGAACTTGGAACTACATTATTGTGCCAAGTTTCAAAGAGCTAGCAGAAACCGTGTTTGATTTAGAGTTCCAACTACAAGTATCCATATAGGAGAAAACAGAGTGAAACCTAAACATGAAAACGGTTACTGCAAAGGAACGGTTTAACCTAGAAGAACGAAATTTGGTGAGCCAAGTGGGACTGGTGTACTGATCATTACCTGCAAGTATCATCAAGATTGGGACAAAAAATGTTTGCTGAGATTTCAGGAAACTCGTAGTTTTTTGGAAGCTTGGCAACCCCTTTCAATGAAAGTGATTCTCGTCAGTCTCTGCTTGGGGCTACTTCAATAAGACACAAACCATAGCCATGAAACTTGGAACTACATTATTGTGCCAAGTTTCAAAGAGCTAGCACAAACCGTGTTTGATTTAGAGTTCCAACTACATGTATTCATATACGAGAAAACAGAGTGAAACCTAAACATGAAAACGGTTACTGCAAAGGAACGGTTTAACCTAGAAGAACGAAATTTGGTGAGCCTAGTGGGATTGGTGTACTGATCATTAAATGGAAGTATCATCAAGATTGGGTGAAAAAATGTTTGCTGAGATTTCAGGAAACTCGTAGTTTTTTGGAAGCTTGGCAACCCCTTTCAATGAAATTGATTCTCGTCAGTCTCTGCTTGGGGCTACTTCCATAGGACAAAAACCAGAGCCATAGAACTTGGAACTACATTATTGTGCCAAGTTGAAAAGAGCTAGCACAAACCGTGTTTGATTTAGAGTTCCAACTACATGTATCCATATAGGAGAAAACAGAGTGAAACCTAAACATGAAAACGGTTACTGCAAAGGAACGGTTTAACCTAGAAGAACGAAATTTGGTGAGCCAAGTGGGATTGGTGTACTGATCATTACCTGCAAGTATCATCACGATTTGGTGAAAAAATGTTTGCTGAGATTTCAGGAAACTCGTAGTTTTTTGGAAGCTTGGCAACCCCTTTCAATGAAAGTGATTCTCGTCAGTCTCTGCTTGGGGCTACTTCCATAGGACACAAACCATAGCCATAGAACTTGGAACTACATTATTGTGCCAAGTTTGAAAGAGCTAGCCCAAACCGTGTTTGATTTAGAGTTCCAACTACATGTATGCATATAGGAGAAAACAGAGTGAAACCTAAACATGAAAACGTTTACTGCAAAGGAACGGTTTAACCTAGAAGAACGAAATTTGGTCACCAAGTGGGACTAGTGTACTGATCATTACCTGCAAGTATCATCAAGATTGGGTGAAAAAATGTTTGCTGAGAATTCAGGAAACTCGTAGTTTTTTGGAAGCTTGGCAACCCCTTTCAATGAAAGTGATTCTCGTCAGTCTCTGCTTGGGGCTACTACCATAGGACACAAACCTTAGCCATAGAACTTGGAACTACATTATTGTCCCAAGTTTCAAAGAGCTAGCACAAACCGTGTTTGATTTAGAGTTCCAACTACATGTATCCATATAGGAGAAAACAGAGTGAAACCTAAACATGAAAACGGTTACTGCAAAGGAACGGTTTAACCTAGAAGAACGAAATTCGGTGAGCCAAGTGGGACTGGTGTACTGATCATTACCTGCAAGTATCATCAAGATTGGGTGAAAAAATGTTTGCTGAGATTTCAAGAAACTCGTAGGTTTTGGTACTTGGCAACCCCTTTGAATGAAAGTGATTCTCATCAGTCTCTGCTTGGGGCTACTTCCATAGGACACAAACCGTAGCCATAGAACTTGGAACTACATTATTGTGCCAAGTTTCAAAGAGCTAGCACAAACCGTGTTTGATTTAGAGTTCCAACTACATGTATCCATATAGGAGAAAACAGAGTGAAACCTAAACATGAAAACGGTTACTGCAAAGGAACGGTTTAACCTAGAAGAACGAAATTTGGTCACCAAGTGGGACTGGTATCCTGATCCTTACCTGCAAGTATCATCACGATTTGGTGAAAAAATGTTTTCTGAGATTTCAGGAAACTCGTATTTTTTTGGAAGCTTGGCAACCCCTTTCAATGAAAGTGATTCTCGTCAGTCTCTGCTTGGGGCTACTTACATAGGACACAAACCATAATCATAGAACTTGGAACTACATTATTGTGCCAAGTTTCAAAGAGCTAGCACAAACCGTGTTTGATTTAGAGTTCCAACTACATGTATCCATATAGGAGAAAACAGAGTGAAACCTAAACATGAAAACGGTTACTGCAAAGCAACGGTTTAACCTAGAAGAACGAAATTTGGGGAGCCAAGTGGGACTAGTGTACAGATCATTACCTGCAAGTATCATCAAGATTGGGTTAAAAAATGTTTGCTGAGAATTCAGGAAACTCGTAGTTTTTTGGAAGCTTGGCAACCCCTTTCAATGAAAGTGATTCTCGTCAGTCTCTGCTTGGGGCTACTTCCATAGGACACAGAACTTAGCCATAGAACTTGGAACTACATTATGGTGCCAGGTTTCAAAGAGCTAGCACAAACCACGTTTGATTTAGAGTTCCAACTACATGTATCCATATAGGAGAAAACAGAGTGAAACCTAAACATGAAAACGGTTACTGCAAAGGAACGGTTTAACCTAGAAGAACGAAATTTGGTCACCAAGTGGGACTGGTGTCCTGATCCTTACCTGCAAGTATCATCAAGATTGGGTGAAAAAATGTTTGCTGATATTTCAGGAAACTCGTATTTTTTGGGAAGCTTGGCAAACCCTTTCAATGAAAGTGATTCTCGTCAGTCTCTGCTTGGGGCTACTTCCATAGGACACAAACCATAATCATAGAACTTGGAACTACATTATTGTGCCAAGTTTCAAAGAGCTAGCACAAACCGTGTTTGATTTAGAGTTCCAACTACATGTATCCATATAGGAGAAAACAGAGTGAAACGTAAACATGAAAACGGTTACTGCAAAGGAACGGTTTAACCAAGAAGAACGAAATTTGGTGAGCCAAATGGGATTGGTGTACTGATCAGTACCTGCAAGTATCATCAAGATTGGGTGAAAAAATGATTGCTGAGATTTCAGGAAACTCGTAGTTTTTTGGAAGCTTGGCAACCCCATTCAATGAAAGTGATTCTCGTCAGTCTCTGCTTGGGGCTACTTCCATAGGACACAAACCATAGCCATAGAAATTGGAACTACATTATTTTGCCAAGTTTCAAAGAGCTAGCACAAACCGTGTTTGATTTAGAGTTCTAAATACATGTATCCATATAGGAGAAAACAGAGTGAAACCTAAACATGAAAACGGCTACTGCAAAGGAACGGTTTAACCTAGAAGAACGAAATTTGGTGAGCCTAGTGGGATTGGTGTACTGATCATTAAATGGAAGTATCATCAAGATTGGGTGAAAAAATGTTTGCTGAGATTTCAGGAAACTCGTAGTTTTTTGGAAGCTTGGCAACCCCTTTCAATGAAAGTGATTCTCGTCAGTCTCTGCTTGGGGCTACTTCCATAGGACACAAACCATAGCCATAGAACTTGGAACTACATTATTGTGCCAAGTTTCAAAGAGCTAGCACAAACCGTGTTTGATTTAGAGTTCCAACTACATGTATCCATATAGGAGAAAACAGAGTGAAACCTAAACATGAAAACGGTTACTGCAAAGGAACGGTTTAACCTAGAAGAACGAAATTTGGTCACCAAGTGGGACTGGTGTCCTGATCCTTACCTGCAAGTATCATAAAGATTGGCTGAAAAAATGTTTGCTGATATTTCAGGAAACTCGTATTTTTTTGGAAGCTTGGCAACCCCTTTCAATGAAAGTGATTCTCGTCAGTCTCTGCTTGGGGCTACTTACATAGGACACAAACCATAATCATAGAACTTGGAACTACATTATTGTGACGAGTTTCAAAGAGCTAGCACAAACCGTGTTTGATTTAGAGTTCCAACTACATGTATCCATATAGGAGAAAACAGAGTGAAACCTAAACATGAAAACGGTTACTGCAAAGGAACGGTTTAACCTAGAAGAACGAAATTTGGGGAGCCAAGTGGGACTAGTGTACTGATCATTACCTGCAAGTATCATCAAGATTGGGTGAAAAAATGTTTGCTGAGATTTCAGGAAACTCGTAGTTTTTTGGAAGCTTGGCAAACCGTTTCAATGAAAGTGATTCTCGTCAGTCTCTGCTTGGGGCTACTTCCATAGGACACAAACCATAGCCATAGAACTTGGAACTACATTATTGGGCCAAGTTTCAAAGAGCTAGCACAAACCGTGTTTGATTTAGAGTTCCAACTACATGTATCCATATAGGAGAAAACAGAGTGAAACCATATATGAAAACGTTTACTGCAAACGAACGGTTTAACCTAGAAGAACGAAATTTGGTGATCCAAATGAGATTGGTGTACTGATCATTAAGTGGAAGTATCATCAAGATTCGGTGAAAAAATGATTGCTGAGATTTCAGGAAACTCGTAGTTTTTTGGAAGCTTGGCAACCCCTTTCAATGAAAGTGATTCTCGTCAGTCTCTGCTTGGGGCTACTTCCATAGGACACAAACAATAACCATAGAACTTGGAACTACATTATTGTGCCACGTTTCAAAGAGCTAGCACAAACCGTGTTTGATTTAGAGTTCCAACTACATGTATCCATATAGGAGAAAACAGAGTGAAACCTAAACATGAAAACGGTTACTGCAAAGGAACGGTTTAACCTAGAAGAACGAAATTTGGAGAGCCAAGTGGGATTGGTGTACTGATCATTAAATGGAAGTATCATCAAGATTGGGTGAAAAAATGATTGCTGAGATTTCAGGAAACTCGTAGTTTTTTGGAAGCTTGTCAACCCCTTTCAATGAAAGTGATTCTCGTCAGTCTCTGCTTGGCGCTACTTCCATAGGACACAAACCATAGCGATACAACTTGGAACTACATTATTGTGCCAAGTTTTAAAGAGCTAGCACAAACCGTGTTTGATTTAGAGTTCCAACTACATGTATGCATATAGGAGAAAACAGAGTGAAACCTAAACATGAAAACGGTTACTGCAAAGGAACGGTTTAACCTAGAAGAACGAAATTCGGTGAGCCAAGTGGGACTGGTGTACTGATCATTACCTGCAAGTATCATCAAGATTGGGTGAAAAAATGTTTGCTGAGATTTCAAGAAACTCGTAGGTTTTGGTAGCTTGGCAACCCCTTTGAATGAAAGTCTTTCTCATCAGTCTCTGCTTGGGGCTACTTCCAAAGGACACAAACCGTAGCCATAGAACTTGGAACTACATTATTGTGCCAAGTTTCAAAGAGCTAGCACAAACCGTGTTTGATTTAGAGTTCCAACTACATGTATCCATATAGGAGAAAACAGAGTGAAACCTAAACATTAAAACGGTTACTGCAAAGGAACGGTTTAACCTAGAAGAACGAAATTTGGTCACCAAGTGGGATTGGTATACTGATCCTTACCTGCAAGTATCATAAAGATTGGGTGAAAAAATATTTGCTGATATTTCAGGAAACTCGTATTTTTTTGGAAGCTTGGCAACCCCTTTCAATGAAAGTGATTCTCGTCAGTCTCTGCTTGGGGCTACTTACATAGGACACAAACCATAATCATAGAACTTGGAACTACATTATTGTGCCAAGTTTCAAAGAGCTAGCACAAACCGTGTTTGATTTAGAGTTCCAACTACATGTATCCATATAGGAGAAAACAGAGTGAAAACTAAACAAGAAAACGGTTACTGCAAAGGAACGGTTTAACCTAGAAGAACGAAATTTGGGGAGCCAAGTGGGACTAGTGTACTGATCATTACCTGCAAGTATCATCAAGATTGGGTGAAAAAATGTTTGCTGAGAATTCAGGAAACTCGTAGTTTTTTGGAAGCTTGGCAACCCCTTTCAATGAAAGTGATTCTCGTCAGTCTCTGCTTGGGGCTACTACCATAGGACACAAACCTTAGCCATAGAACTTGGAACTACATTATTGTGCCAAGTTTCAAAGAGCTAGCACAAACCGTGTTTGATTTAGAGTTCCAACTACATGTATCCATATAGGAGAAATCAGAGTGAAACCTAAACATTAAAACGGTTACTGCAAAGGAATGGTTTAACCTAGAAGAACGAAATTTGGTGAGCCTAGTGGGATTGGTGTACTGATCATTAAATGGAAGTATCATCAAGATTGGGTGAAAAAATGTTTGCTGAGATTTCAGGAAACTCGTAGTTTTTTGGAAGCTTGGCAACCCCTTTCAATGAAAGTGATTCTCGTCAGTCTCTGCTTGGGGCTACTTCCATAGGACAAAAACCAGAGCCATAGAACTTGGAACTACATTATTGTGCCAAGTTGAAAAGAGCTAGCACAAACCGTGTTTGATTTAGAGTTCCAACTACATGTATCCATATAGGAGAAAACAGAGTGAAACCTAAACATGAAAACGGTTACTGCAAAGGAACGGTTTAACCTAGAAGAACGAAATTTGGTGAGCCAAGTGGGAATGGTGTACTGATCATTAAATGGATGTATCATCAAGATTGAGTGAAAAAATGATGGTTGAGATTTCAGGAAACTCGTAGTTTTTTGGAAGCTTGGCAACCCCTTCAAATGAAAGTGATTCTCGTCAGTCTCTGCTTGGGGCTACTTCCATAGGACACAAACCATAGCCATAGAACTTGGAACTACATTATTGTGCCAAGTTTCAAAGAGCTAGCACAAACCGTGTTTGATTTAGAGTTCCAACTACATGTATCCATATTGGAGAAAAGAGAGTGAAACCTAAACATGAAAACGGTTACTGCAAAGGAACGGTTTAACCTAGAAGAACGAAATTTGGAGAGCCAAGTGGGATTGGTGTACTGATCATTAAATGGAAGTATCATCAAGATTGGGTGAAAAAATGTTTGCTGAGATTTCAGAAAACTCTTAGTTTTTTGGAAGCTTGGCAACCCCTTTGAATGAAAGTGATTCTCGTCAGACTCTGCTTGGGGCTACTTCCATAGGACACAAACCATAGCCATAGAACTTGGAACTACATTATTGTGCCACGTTTGAAAGAGCTAGCCCAAACCGTGTTTGATTTAGAGTTCCAACTACATGTATGCATATAGGAGAAAACAGAGTGATACCTAAACATGAAAACGTTTACTGCAAAGGAACGGTTTAACCTAGAAGAACGAAATTTGGTCACCAAGTGGGACTAGTGTACTGATCATTACCTGCAAGTATCATCAAGATTGGGTGAAAAAATGTTTGCTGAGATTTCAGGAAACTCATAGTTTTTTGGTAGCTTGGCAACCCCTTTCAATGAAAGTGATTCTCGTCAGTCTCTGCTTGGGGCTACTTCCATAGGACACAAACCATAGCCATAGAACTTGGAACTACATTATTGTGCCAAGTTTCAAAGAGCTAGCACAAACCGTGTTTGATTTAGAGTTCCAACTACATGTATCCATATAGGAGAAAACAGAGTGAAACCTAAACATGAAAACGGTTACTGCAAAGGAACGGTTTAACCTAGAAGAACGAAATTCGGTGAGCCAAGTGGGACTGGTGTACTGATCATTACCTGCAAGTATCATCAAGATTGGGTGAAAAAATGTTTGCTGAGATTTCAAGTAACTCGTAGGTTTTGGTAGCTTGGCAACCCCTTTGAATGAAAGTGATTCTCATCAGTCTCTGCTTGGGGCTACTTCCATAGGACACAAACCGTAGCCATAGAACTTGGAACTACATTATTGTGCCAAGTTTCAAAGAGCTAGCACAAACCGTGTTTGATTTAGAGTTCCAACTACATGTATCCATATAGGAGAAAACAGAGTGAAACCTAAATATGAAAACGGTTTCTGCAAAGGAACGGTTTAACCTAGAAGAACGAAATTTGGTCACCAAGTGGGACTGGTGTCCTGATCCTTACCTGCAAGTATCATCAAGATTGGGTGAAAAAATGTTTGCTGATATTTCAGGAAACTCGTATTTTTTTGGAAGCTTGGCAACCCCTTTCAATGAAAGTGATTCTCGTCAGTCTCTGCTTGGGGCTACTTACATAGGACACAAACCATAATCATAGAACTTGGAACTACATTATTGTGCCAAGTTTCAAAGAGCTAGCACAAACCGTGTTTGATTTAGAGTTCCAACTACATGTATCCATATAGGAGAAAAGAGAGTGAAACCTAAACATGAAAACGGTTACTGCAAAGGAACGGTTTAACCTAGAAGAACGAAATTTGGTGATCCAAATGAGATTGGTGTACTGATCATTAAGTGGAAGTATCATCAAGATTCGGTGAAAAAATGATTGCTGAGATTTCAGGAAACTCGTAGTTTTTTGGAAGCTTGGCAACCCCTTTCAATGAAAGTGATTCTCGTCAGTCTCTGCTTGGGGCTACTTACATAGGACACAAACCATAGCCATAGAACTTGGAACTACATTATTGTGCCAAGTTTCAAAGAGCTAGCACAAACCGTGTTTGATTTAGAGTTCCAAATACATGTATCCATATAGGAGAAAACAGAGTGAAACCTAAACATGAAAACGGTTACTGCAAAGGAACGGTTTAACCTAGAAGAACGAAATTCGGTGAGCAAAGTGGGACTGGTGTACTGATTACCTGCAAGTATCATCAAGATTGGGTGAAAAAATGTTTGCTGAGATTTCAAGAAACTCGTAGGTTTTGGTAGCTTGGCAACCCCTTTGAATGAAAGTCTTTCTCATCAGTCTCTGCTTGGGGCTACTTCCATAGGACACAAACCGTAGCCATAGAACTTGGAACTACATTTTTGTGCCAAGTTTCAAAGAGCTAGCACAAACCGTGTTTGATTTAGAGTTCCAACTACATGTATCCATATAGGAGAAAACAGAGTGAAACCTAAACATGAAAACGGTTACTGCAAAGGAACGGTTTAACCTAGAAGAACGAAATTTGGTCACCAAGTGGGACTGGTGTCCTGATCCTTACCTGCAAGTATCATAAAGATTGGGTGAAAAAATGTTTGCTGATATTTCAGGAAACTCGTATTTTTTTGGAAGCTTGGCAACCCCCTTTCAATGAAAGTGATTCTCGTCAGTCTCTGCTTGGGGCTACTTACATAGGACACAAACCATAATCATAGAACTTGGAACTACATTATTGTGCCAAGTTTCAAAGAGCTAGCACAAACCGTGTTTGATTTAGAGTTCCAACAACATGTATCCATATAGGAGAAAACAGAGTGAAAACTAAACAAGAAAACGGTTACTGCAAAGGAACGGTTTAACCTAGAAGAACGAAATTTGGGGAGCCAAGTGGGACTAGTGTACTGATCATTACCTGCAAGTATCATCAAGATTGGGTGAAAAATGTTTGCTGAGAATTCAGGAAACTCGTAGTTTTTTGGAAGCTTGGCAACCCCTTTCAATGAAAGTGATTCTCGTCAGTCTCTGCTTGGGGCTACTACCATAGGACACAAACCTTAGCCATAGAACTTGGAACTACATTATTGTGCCAAATTTCAAAGAGCTAGCACAAACCGTGTTTGATTTAGAGTTCCAACTACATGTATCCATATAGGAGAAATCAGAGTGAAACCTAAACATTAAAACGGTTACTGCAAAGGAATGGTTTAACCTAGAAGAACGAAATTTGGTGAGCCTAGTGGGATTGGTGTACTGATCATTAAATGGAAGTATCATCAAGATTGGGTGAAAAAATGTTTGCTGAGATTTCAGGAAACTCGTAGTTTTTTGGAAGCTTGGCAACCCCTTTCAATGAAAGTGATTCTCGTCAGTCTCTGCTTGGGGCTACTTCCATAGGACACAAACCTTAGCCATAGAACTTGGAACTACATTATGGTGCCAAGTTTCAAAGAGCTAGCACAAACCACGTTTGATTTAGAGTTGCAACTACATGTATCCATATAGGAGAAAACAGAGTGAAACCTAAACATGAAAACGGTTACTGCAAAGGAACGGTTTAACCTAGAAGAACGAAATTTGGTCACCAAGTGGGACTGGTGTCCTGATCCTTACCTGCAAGTATCATCAAGATTGGGTGAAAAAATGTTTGCTGAGATTTCAGGAAACTCGTATTTTTTTTGGAAGCTTGGCAACCCCTTTCAATGAAAGTGATTCTCGTCAGTCTCTGCTTGGGGCTACATCCATAGGACACAAACCATAATCATAGAACTTGGAACTACATTATTGTGCCAAGTTTCAAAGAGCTAGCACAAACCGTGTTTGATTTAGAGTTCCAACTACATGTATCCATATAGGAGAAAACAGAGTGAAACCTAAACATGAAAACGGTTACTGCAAAGGAACGGTTTAACCTAGAAGAACGAAATTTGGTGAGCCAAATGGGATTGGTGTACTGATCAGTACCTGCAAGTATCATCAAGATTGGGTGAAAAAATGATTGCTGAGATTTCAGGAAACTCGTAGTTTTTTGGAAGCTTGGCAACCCCTTTCAATGAAAGTGATTCTCGTCAGTCTCTGCTTGGGGCAACTTCCATAGACACAAACCATAGCCATAGAACTTGGAACTACATTATTGTGCCAAGTTTCAAAGAGCTAGCACAAACCCTGTTTGATTTAGAGTTCCAAATACATGTATCCATATAGGAAAAAACAGAGGAAACCTAAACATGAAAACGGTTACAGCAAAGGAACGTTTTAACCTAGAAGAACGAAATTTGGTGAGCCAAGTGGGACTGCTGTACTGATCATTACCTGCAAGTACCATCAAGATTGGGTGAAAAAATGTATGCTGAGATTTCAGGAAACTCGTAGTTTTTTGGAAGCTTGGCAACCCTTTCAATGAAAGTGATTCTCGTCAGTCTCTGCTTCGGGCTAATTCCATAGGACACAAACCATCGCGATAGAACATGGAACTACATTATTGTGCCAAGTTTCAAAGAGCTAGCACAAACCGTGTTTGATTTAGAGTTCCAACTACATGTATCCATATAGGAGAAAACAGAGTGAAACATAAACATGAAAACGGTTACTGCAAAGGAACGGTTTAACCTAGAAGAACGAAATATGGTGAGCCTAGTGGGATTGGTGTACTGATCATTAAATGGAAGTATCATCAAGATTGGGTGAAAAAATGTTTGGTGAGAATTCAGGAAATTCGTAGTTTTTTGGAAGGTTGGCAACCCCTTTCAATGAATGTGATTCTCGTCAGTCTCTGCTTGGGCTACTTCCATAGGACACAAACCATAGCCATAGAACTTGGAACTACATTATTGTGCCAAGTTTCAATTGGCTAGGACAAACCGTGTTTGATTTAGAGTTCCAACTACATGTATCCATATAGGAGAAAACAGAGTGAAACCTAAACATGAAAACGGTTACTGAAAAGGAACGGTTTAACCTAGAAGAACGAAATTTGGTGAGCCTAGTGGGATTGGTGTACTGATCATTAAATGAAAGTATCATCAATATTGGTGAAAAAATGTTTGCTGAGATTTCAGGAAACTCGTAGTTTTTTGGAAGCTTGGCAACCCCTTTCAATGAAAGTGATTCTCGTCAGTCTCGGCTTGGGGCTACTTCCATAGGACAAAAACCAGAGCCATAGAACTTGGAACTACATTATTGTGCCAAGTTGAAAAGAGCTAGCACAAACCGTGTTTGATTTAGAGTTCCAACTACATGTATCCATATAGGAGAAAACAGAGTGAAACCTAAACATGAAAACGGTTACTGCAAAGGAACGGTTTAACCTAGAAGAACGAAATTTGGTGAGCCAAGTGGGAATGGTGTACTGATCATTAAATGGATGTATCATCAAGATTGAGTGAAAAAATGATGGTTGAGATTTCAGGAAACTCGTAGTTTTTTGGAAGCTTGGCAACCCCTTCAAATGAAAGTGATTCTCGTCAGTCTCTGCTTGGGGCTACTTCCATAGGACACAAACCATAGCCATAGAACTTGGAACTACATTATTGTGCCAAGTTTCAAAGAGCTAGCACAAACCGTGTTTGATTTAGAGTTCCAACTACATGTATCCATATTGGAGAAAAGAGAGTGAAACCTAAACATGAAAACGGTTACTGCAAAGGAACGGTTTAACCTAGAAGAACGAAATTTGGAGAGCCAAGTGGGATTGGTGTACTGATCATTAAATGGAAGTATCATCAAGATTGGGTGAAAAAATGTTTGCTGAGATTTCAGAAAACTCGTAGTTTTTTGGAAGCTTGGCAACCCCTTTGAATGAAAGTGATTCTCGTCAGACTCTGCTTGGGGCTACTTCCATAGGAGACAAACCATAGCCATAGAACTTGGAACTACATTATTGTGCCACGTTTGAAAGAGCTAGCCCAAACCGTGTTTGATTTAGAGTTCCAACTACATGTATGCATATAGGAGAAAACAGAGTGAAACCTAAACATGAAAACGTTTACTGCAAAGGAACGGTTTAACCTAGAAGAACGAAATTTGGTCACCAAGTGGGACTAGTGTACTGATCATTAAGTGGAAGTATCATCCAGATTGGGTGAAAAAATGATTGCTGAGATTTCAGGAAACTCATAGTTTTTTGGAAGCTTGGCAACCCCTTTCAATGAAAGTGATTCTCGTCAGTCTCTGCTTGGGGCTACTTCCATAGGACACAAACCATAGCCATAGAACTTGGAACTACATTATTGTGCCAAGTTTCAAAGAGCTAGCACAAACCGTGTTTGATTTAGAGTTCCAACTACATGTATCCATATAGGAGAAAACAGAGTGAAACCTAAACATTAAAACGGTTACTGCAAAGGAACGGTTTAACCTAGAAGAACGAAATTCGGTGAGCCAAGTGGGACTGGTGTACTAATCATCACCTGCAAGTATCATCAAGATTGGGTGAAAAAATGTTTGCTGAGATTTCAAGAAACTCGTAGGTTTTGGTAGCTTGGCAACCCCTTTGAATGAAAGTGATTCTCATCAGTCTCTGCTTGGGGCTACTTCCATAGGACAAAAACCAGAGCCATAGAACTTGGAACTACATTATTGTGCCAAGTTTCAAAGAGCTAGCACAAACCGTGTTTGATTTAGAGTTCCAACTACATGTATCCATATAGGAGAAAACAGAGTGAAACCTAAACATGAAAACGGTTTCTGCAAAGGAACGGTTTAACCTAGAAGAACGAAATTTGGTCACCAAGTGGGACTGGTGTCCTGATCCTTACCTGCAAGTATCATCAAGATTGGGTGAAAAAATGTTTGCTGATATTTCAGGAAACTCGTATTTTTTTGGAAGCTTGGCATCCCCTTTCAATGAAAGTGATTCTCGTCAGTCTCTGCTTGGGGCTACTTACATAGGACACAAACCATAATCATAGAACTTGGAACTACTTTATTGTGCCAAGTTTCAAAGAGCTAGCACAAACCGTGTTTGATTTAGAGTTCCAACTATATGTATCCATATAGGAGAAAAGAGAGTGAAACCTAAACATGAAAACGGTTACTGCAAAGGAACGGTTTAACCTAGAAGAATGAAATTTGGTGATCCAAATGAGATTGGTGTACTGATCATTAAGTGGAAGTATCATCAAGATTCGGTGAAAAAAAGATTGCTGAGATTTCAGGAAACTCGTAGTTTTTTGGAAGCTTGGCAACCCCTTTCAATGAAAGTGATTCTCGTCAGTCTCTGCTTGGGGCTAATTCCATAGGACACAAACCATAGCCATAGAACTTGGAACTACATTATTATGCCACGTTTCAAAGAGCTAGCACAAACCGTGTTTGATTTAGAGTTCCAACTACATGTATACATATAGGAGAAAACAGAGTGAAACCTAAACATGAAAACGGTTACTGCAAAGGAACGGTTTAACCTAGAAGAACGAAATTTGGAGAGCCAAGTGGGATTGGTGTACTGATCATTAAATGGAAGTATCATCAAGATTGGGTGAAAAAATGATTGCTGAGATTTCAGGAAACTCGTAGTTTTTTGGAAGCTTGGCAACCCCTTTCAATGAAAGTGATTCTCGTCAGTCTCTGCTTGGGGCTACTTCCATAGGACACAAACCATAGCCATAGAACTTGGAACTACATTATTGTGCCAAGTTTCAAAGAGCTAGCACAAACCGTGTTTGATTTAGAGTTCCAACTACATGTATCCATATAGGAGAAAACAGAGTGAAACCTAAACATGAAAACGGTTACTGCAAAGGAACGGTTTAACCTAGAAGAACGAAATTTGGTGAGCCTAGTGGGATTGGTGTACTGATCATTAAATGGAAGTATCATCAAGATTGGATGAAAAAATGTTTGCTGAGATTTCAGGAAACTCGTAGTTTTTTGGAAGCTTGGCAACCCCTTTCAATGAAAGTGATTCTCGTCAGTCTCTGCTTGGGGCTACTTCCATAGGACACAAACCTTAGCCATAGAACTTGGAACTACATTATGGTGCCAAGTTTCAAAGAGCTAGCACAAACCACGTTTGATTTAGAGTTCCAACTACATGTATCCATATAGGAGAAAACAGAGTGAAACCTAAACATGAAAACGGTTACTGCAAAGGAACGGTTTAACCTAGAAGAACGAAATTTGGTCACCAAGTGGGACTGGTGTCCTGATCCTTACCTGCAAGTATCATCAAGATTGGGTGAAAAAATGTTTGCTGATATTTCAGGAAACTCGTATTTTTTTGGAAGCTTGGCAACCCCTTTCAATGAAAGTGATTCTCGTCAGTCTCTGCTAGGGGCTATTTCCATAGGACACAAACCATAATCATAGAACTTGGAACTACATTATTGTGCCAAGTTTCAAAGAGCTAGCACAAACCGTGTTTGATTTAGAGTTCCAACTACATGTATCCATATAGGAGAAAACAGAGTGAAACCTAAACATGAAAACGGTTACTGCAAAGGAACGGTTTAACCTAGAAGAACGAAATTTGGTGAGCCAAATGGGATTGGTGTACTGATCATTACCTGCAAGTATCATCAAGATTGGGTGAAAAAATGTATGCTGAGATTTCAGGAAACTCGTAGTTTTTTGGAAGCTTGGCAACCCTTTCAATGAAAGTGATTCTCGTCAGTCTCTGCTTGGGGCTAATTCCATAGGACACAAACCATCGTGATAGAACATGGAACTACATTATTGTGCCAAGTTTCAAAGAGGTAGCACAAACCGTGTTTGATTTAGAGTTCCAACTACATGTATCCATATAGGAGAAAACAGAGTGAAACATAAACATGAAAACGGTTACTGCAAAGGAACGGTTTAACCTAGAAGAACGAAATTTGGTGAGCCTAGTGGGATTGGTGTACTGATCATTAAATGGAAGTATCATCAAGATTGGGTGAAAAAATGTTTGGTGAGAATTCAGGAAATTCGTAGTTTTTTGGAAGCTTGGCAACCCCTTTCAATGAATGTGATTCTCGTCAGTCTCTGCTTGGGGCTACTTCCATAGGACACAAACCATAGCCATAGAACTTGGAACTACATTATTGTGCCAAGTTTCAATTAGCTAGCACAAACCGTGATTGATTTAGAGTTCCAACTACATGTATCCATATAGGAGAAAACAGAGTGAAATCTAAACATGAAAACGGTTACTGAAAAGGAACGGTTTAACCTAGAAGAACGAAATTTGGTGAGCCAAGTGGGAATGGTGTACTGATCATTAAATGGATGTATCATCAAGATTGAGTGAAAAAATGATGGTTGAGATTTCAGGAAACTCGTAGTTTTTTGGAAGCTTGGCAACCCCTTCAAATGAAAGTGATTCTCGTCAGTCTCTGCTTGGGGCTACTTCCATAGGACACAAACCATAGCCATAGAACTTGGAACTACATTATTGTGCCAAGTTTCAAAGAGCTAGCACAAACCGTGTTTGATTTAGACTTCCAACTACATGTATCCATATTGGAGAAAAGAGAGTGAAACCTAAACATGAAAACGGTTACTGCAAAGGAACGGTTTAACCTAGAAGAACGAAATTTGGAGAGCCAAGTGGGATTGGTGTACTGATCATTAAATGGAAGTATCATCAAGATTGGGTGAAAAAATGTTTGCTGAGATTTCAGAAAACTCGTAGTTTTTTGGAAGCTTGGCAACCCCTTTGAATGAAAGTGATTCTCGTCAGACTCTGCTTGGGGCTACTTCCATAGGACACAAACCATAGCCATAGAACTTGGAACTACATTATTGTGCCACGTTTGAAAGAGCTAGCCCAAACCGTGTTTGATTTAGAGTTCCAACTACATGTATGCATATAGGAGAAAACAGAGTGAAACCTAAACATGAAAACGTTTACTGCAAAGGAACGGTTTAACCTAGAAGAACGAAATTTGGTCACCAAGTGGGACTAGTGTACTGATCATTACCTGCAAGTATCATCAAGATTGGGTGAAAAAATGTTTGCTGAGAATTCAGGAAACTCGTACTTTTTTGGAAGCTTGGCAACCCCTTTCAATGAAAGTGATTCTCGTCAGTCTCTGCTTGGGGCTACTTCCATAGGACACAAACCTTAGCCATAGAACTTGGAACTACATTATTGTCCCAAGTTTCAAAGAGCTAGCACAAACCGTGTTTGATTTAGAGTTCCAACTACATGTATCCATATAGGAGAAATCAGAGTGAAACCTAAACATTAAAACGGTTACTGCAAAGGAATGGTTTAACCTAGAAGAACGAAAATTGGTGAGCCTAGTGGGATTGGTGTACTGATCATTTAATGGAAGTATCATCAAGATTGGGTGAAAAAATATTTGCTGAGATTTCAGGAAACTCTTAGTTGTTTGGAAGCTTGGAAACCCCTTTCAATGAAAGTGATTCTCGTCAGTCTCTGCTTGGGGCTACTTCCATAGGACACAAACCTTAGCCATAGAACTTGGAACTACATTATGGTGCCAAGTTTCAAAGAGCTAGCACAAACCACGTTTGATTTAGAGTTCCAACTACATGTATCCATATAGGAGAAAACAGAGTGAAACCTAAACATGTAAACGGTTCCTGCAAAGGAACGGTTTAACCTAGAAGAACGAAATTTGGTGATCCAAATGGGATTGGTGTACTGATCATTAAGTGGAAGTATCATCCAGATTGGGTGAAAAAATGTTTGCTGAGATTTCAGGAAACTCGTAGTTTTTTGGAAGCTTGGCAACCCCTTTCAATGAAAGTGATTCTCGTCAGTCTCTGCTTGGGGCTACTTCCATAGGACACAAACCTTAGCCATAGAACTTGGAACTACATTATGGTGCCAAGTTTCAAAGAGCTAGCACAAACCACGTTTGATTTAGAGTTCCAACTACATGTATCCATATAGGAGAAAACAGAGTGAAAACTAAACATGAAAACGGTTACTGCAAAGAACGGTTTAACCTAGAAGAACGAAATTTGGTCACCAAGTGGGACTGGTGTCCTGCTCCTTACCTGCAAGAATCATCAAGATTGGGTGAAAAAAATGTTTGCTGAGATTTCAGGAAACTCGTAGTTTTTTGGAAGCTTGCAAGCCCTTTCAATGAAAGTGATTCTCGTCAGTCTCTGCTTGGGGCTACTTCCATAGGACACAAACCATTGCCATAGAACTTGCAACTACATTATTGTGCCAAGTTTCAGCGAGCTAGCACAAACCGTGTTTGATTTAGAGTTCCAAATACATGTATCCATATAGGAGAAAACAGAGTGAAACCTAAAAATGAAAACGGTTACTGCAAAGGAACGGTTTAACCTAGTAGAACGAAATTTGTTCAGCCAAGTAGGACTGGTGTACTGATCCTTACTTGCAAGTATCATCAAGATTGGGTAAAAAAATATTTGATGAGATTTCAGGAAACTCGTAGTTTTTTGGAAGCTTGGCAACACCTTTCAATGAAAGTGATTCTCGTCAGTCTCTGCTTGGGGCTACTTCCATAGGACACAAACCATAGCCATAGAACTTGGAACTGCATTATTGTGCCAAGTTTCAAAGAGATAGCGCAAACCGTGTTTGATTTAGAGTTCCAACTACATGTATCCATATAGGAGAAAACAGAGTGAAACCTAAACATGAAAACGGTTCCTGCAAAGGAACGGTTTAACCTAGTAGAACGAAATTTGGTGAGCCAAGTGGGATTGGTGTACTGATCATTACCTGCAGGTATCATCAAGATTGGGTGAAAAAATATTTGCTGAGATTTCCGGAAACTCGTAGTTTTTTGGAAGCTTGCAAGCACTTTCAATTAAAGTGATTCTCGTCAGTCTCTGCTTGGGGCTACTTCCATTGGACACAAACCATTGCCATAGAACTTGGAACTACATTATTGTGCCAAGTTTCAAAGAGCTAGCACAAACTGTGTTTGATTTAGAGTTCCAAATACATGTATCCATATAGGATAAAACAGAGTGAAACCTAAACATGAAAACGGTTACTGCAAAGCAACTGTTTAACCTAGAAAAACGAAATTTGGTGAGCCAAGTGGGATTGGTGTACTGATCATTAAATGGAAGTATCATCAAGATTGGGTGAAAAAATGTTTGCTGAGATTTCAGGAAACTCGTAGTTTTTTGGAAGCTTGGCAACCCCTTTCAATGAAAGTGATTCTCGTCAGTCTCTGCTTGGGGCTACTTCCATAGGACACAAACCTTAGCCATAGAACTTGGAACTACATTATGGTGCCAAGTTTCAAAGAGCTAGCACAAACCACGTTTGACTTAGAGTTCCAACTACATGTATCCATATAGGAGAAAACAGAGTGAAAACTAAACATGAAAACGGTTACTGCAAAGGAACGGTTTAACCTAGAAGAACGAAATTTGGTCACCAAGTGGGACTGGTGTCCTGCTCCTTACCTGCAAGAATCATCAAGATTGGGTGAAAAAAATGTTTGCTGAGATTTCAGGAAACTCGTAGTTTTTTGGAAGCTTGCAAGCCCTTTCAATGAAAGTGATTCTCGTCAGTCTCTGCTTGGGGCTACTTCCATAGGACACAATCCATTGCCATAGAACTTGCAACTACATTATTGTGCCAAGTTTCAGCGAGCTAGCACAAACCGTGTTTGATTTAGAGTTCCAAATACATGTATCCATATAGGAGAAAACAGAGTGAAACCTAAAAATGAAAACGGTTACTGCAAAGGAACGGTTTAACCTAGTAGAACGAAATTTGTTCAGCCAAGTAGGACTGGTGTACTGATCCTTACTTGCAAGTATCATCAAGATTGGGTAAAAAAATATTTGATGAGATTTCAGGAAACTCGTAGTTTTTTGGAAGCTTGGCAACACCTTTCAATGAAAGTGATTCTCGTCAGTCTCTGCTTGGGGCTACTTCCATAGGACACAAACCATAGCCATAGAACTTGGAACTGCATTATTGTGCCAAGTTTCAAAGAGATAGCGCAAACCGTGTTTGATTTAGAGTTCCAACTACATGTATCCATATAGGAGAAAACAGAGTGAAACCTAAACATGAAAACGGTTCCTGCAAAGGAACGGTTTAACCTAGTAGAACGAAATTTGGTGAGCCAAGTGGGATTGGTGTACTGATCATTACCTGCAGGTATCATCAAGATTGGGTGAAAAAATATTTGCTGAGATTTCCGGAAACTCGTAGTTTTTTGGAAGCTTGCAAGCCCTTTCAATTAAAGTGATTCTCGTCAGTCTCTGCTTGAGGCTACTTCCATAGGACACAAACCATAGCCATAGAACTTGGACTACATTATTGTGCCAAGTTTCAAAGAGCTAGCGTAAACCGTGTTTGATTTAGAGTTCCAACTACATGTATCCATATAGGAGAAAACAGAGTGAAACCTAAACATGAAAACGGTTACTGCAAAGCAACGGTTTAACCTAGAAGAACGAAATTTGGTGAGCCAAGTGGGACTGGTGTACTGATCATTACCAGCAAGTATCATCAAGATTGGGTGAAAAAATGTTTGCTGAGATTTCCGGAAACTCGTAGTTTTTTGGAAGCTTGGCAACCCCTTTCAATGAAAGTGATTCTCGTCAGTCTCTGCTTGGGGCTACTTCCATAGGACACAAACCATAGCCATAGAACTTGGAACTACATTATTGTGCCACGTTTCAAAGAGCTAGCACAAACCGTGTTTGATTTAGAGTTCCAACTACATGTATCCATATAGGAGAAAACAGAGTGAAACCTAAACATGAAAACGGTTACTGCAAAGGGACGGTTTAACCTAGAAGAACGAAATTTGGTTAGCCAAGTGGAACTGGTGTACTGATCATTACCTGCAAGTATCATGAAGATTGGGTGAAAAAATATTTGTTGAGATTTCAGGAAACTCGTAGTATTTTGGTAGCTTGGCAACCCCTTTCAATGAAAGTGATTCTCGTCAGTCTCTGCTTGGGGCTACTTCCATAGGACACAAACCATAGCCATAGAAATGGGAACTACATTATTGTGCCAAGTTTCAAAGAGCTAGCACAAACCGTGTTTGATTTAGAGTTCCAACTACATGTATCCATATAGGAGAAAACAGAGTGAAACCTAAACATGAAAACGGTAACTGCAAAGGGACGGTTTAACCTAGAAGAACGAAATTTGGTTAGCCAAGTGGAACTGGTGTACTTATCATTACCTGCAAATATCATCAAGATTGGGTGAAAAAATGTTTGCTGAGATTTCAGGAAACTCGTAGTTTTTTGGAAGCTTGCAAGCCCTTTCAATGAAAGTGATTCTCGTCAGTCTCTGCTTGGGGCTACTTCCATAGGACACAAACCATAGCCATAGAACTTGGAACTACATTATTGTGCCAAGTTTCAAAGAGCTAGCAGAAACCTTGTTTGATATAGAGTTCCAAATACATTTATCCATATAGGAGAAAACAGAGTGAAACCTAAACATGAAAACGGTTACTGCAAAGCAACGGTTTAACCTAGAAGAACGAAATTTGGTGAGCCAAGTGCGATTGGTGTACTCATCATTACCTGCAAGTATCATCAAGATTGGGTGAAAAAATGTTTGCTGAGATTTCAGGAAACTCATAGATTTTTGGTAGCTTGGCAACCCCTTTCAATGAAAGTGATTCTCTTCAGTCTCTGCTTGGGGCTACTTCCATAGGACACAATCCATAGCCATAGAACTTGGAACTACATTATTGTGCCAAGTTTCAAAGAGCTAGCACAAACCGTGTTTGATTTAGAGTTCCAACTACATGTATCCATAGAGGAGAAAACAGAGTGAAACCTAAACATGAAAACGGTTACTGCAAAGCAACGGTTTAACCTAGAAGAAGGAAATTTGGTAAGCCATGTGGGATTGGTGTACTGATCATTACCTGCAAGTATCATCAAGATTGGGTGAAAAAATGTTTGTTGAGATTTCAGGAAACTCGTAGTATTTTGGTAGCTTGGCAACCCCTTTCAATGAAAGTGATTCTCGTCAGTCTCTGCTTGGGGCTACTTCCATAGGACACAAACCATAGCCATAGAAATGGGAACTACATTATTGTGCCAAGTTTAAAAGAGCTAGGACAAACCGTGTTTGATTTAGAGTTCCAACTACATGTATCCATATAGGAGAAAACAGAGTGAAACCTAAACATGAAAACGGTTACTGCAAAGGGACGGTTTAACCTAGAAGAACGAAATTTGGTTAGCCAATGGGAACTGGTGTACTTATCATTACCTGCAAATATCATCAAGATTGGGTGAAAAAATGTTTGCTGAGATTTCAGGAAACTCGTAGTTTTTTGGAAGCTTGCAAGCGCTTTCAATGAAAGTGATTCTCGTCAGTCTCTGCTTGGGGCTACTTCCATTGGACACAAACCATTGCCATAGAACTTGGAACTACATTATTGTGCCAAGTTTCAAAGAGCTAGCACAAACCGTGTTTGATTTAGAGTTCCAAATACATGTATCCATACAGGAGAAAACAGAGTGAAACCTAAACATGAAAACGGTTACTGCAAAGCAACGGTTTAACCTAGAAGAACGGAATTTGGTGAGCCAAGTGCGATTGATGTACTCATCATTACCTGCAAGTATCATCAAGATTGGGTAAAAAATGTTTGCTGAGATTTCAGGAAACTCATAGTTTTTTGGTAGCTTGGCAACCCCTTTCAATGAAAGTGATTCTCTTCAGTCTCTGCTTGGGGCTACTTCCATAGGACACAATCCATAGCCATAGAACTTGGAACTACATTATTGTGCCAAGTTTCAAAGAGCTAGCACAAACCGTGTTTGATTTAGAGTTCCAACTACATGTATCCATATAGGAGAAAACAGAGTGAAACCTAAACATGAAAACGGTTACTGCAAAGCAACGGTTTAACCTAGAAGAACGAAATTTGGTGAGCCATGTGGGATTGGTGTACTGATCATTACCTGCAAGTATCATCAAGATTGGGTGAAAAAATGTTTGCTGAGATTTCAGGAAACTCGTAGTTTTTTGGAAGCTTGGCAACCCCTTTCAATGAAAGTGATTCTCGTCAGTCTCTGCTTGGGGCTACTTCCATAGGACACAAACCATAGCCATAGAACTTGGAACTACATTATTGTGCCAAGTTTCAAAGAGCTAGCAGAAACCGTGTTTGATTTAGAGTTCCAACTACAAGTATCCATATAGGAGAAAACAGAGTGAAACCTAAACATGAAAACGGTTACTGCAAAGGAACGGTTTAACCTAGAAGAACGAAATTTGGTGAGCCAAGTGGGACTGGTGTACTGATCATTACCTGCAAGTATCATCAAGATTGGGACAAAAAATGTTTGCTGAGATTTCAGGAAACTCGTAGTTTTTTGGAAGCTTGGCAACCCCTTTCAATGAAAGTGATTCTCGTCAGTCTCTGCTTGGGGCTACTTCAATAAGACACAAACCATAGCCATGAAACTTGGAACTACATTATTGTGCCAAGTTTCAAAGAGCTAGCACAAACCGTGTTTGATTTAGAGTTCCAACTACATGTATTCATATACGAGAAAACAGAGTGAAACCTAAACATGAAAACGGTTACTGCAAAGGAACGGTTTAACCTAGAAGAACGAAATTTGGTGAGCCTAGTGGGATTGGTGTACTGATCATTAAATGGAAGTATCATCAATATTGGGTGAAAAAATGTTTGCTGAGATTTCAGGAAACTCGTAGTTTTTTGGAAGCTTGGCAACCCCTTTCAATGAAATTGATTCTCGTCAATCTCTGCTTGGGGCTACTTCCATAGGACAAAAACCAGAGCCATAGAACTTGGAACTACATTATTGTGCCAAGTTGAAAAGAGCTAGCACAAACCGTGTTTGATTTAGAGTTCCAACTACATGTATCCATATAGGAGAAAACAGAGTGAAACCTAAACATGAAAACGGTTACTGCAAAGGAACGGTTTAACCTAGAAGAACGAAATTTGGTGAGCCAAGTGGGATTGGTGTACTGATCATTACCTGCAAGTATCATCACGATTTGGTGAAAAAATGTTTGCTGAGATTTCAGGAAACTCGTAGTTTTTTGGAAGCTTGGCAACCCCTTTCAATGAAAGTGATTCTCGTCAGTCTCTGCTTGGGGCTACTTCCATAGGACACAAACCATAGCCATAGAACTTGGAACTACATTATTGTGCCAAGTTTGAAAGAGCTAGCCCAAACCGTGTTTGATTTAGAGTTCCAACTACATGTATGCATATAGGAGAAAACAGAGTGAAACCTAAACATGAAAACGTTTACTGCAAAGGAACGGTTTAACCTAGAAGAACGAAATTTGGTCACCAAGTGGGACTAGTGTACTGATCATTACCTGCAAGTATCATCAAGATTGGGTGAAAAAATGTTTGCTGAGAATTCAGGAAACTCGTAGTTTTTTGGAAGCTTGGCAACCCCTTTCAATGAAAGTGATTCTCGTCAGTCTCTGCTTGGGGCTACTACCATAGGACACAAACCTTAGCCATAGAACTTGGAACTACATTATTGTCCCAAGTTTCAAAGAGCTAGCACAAACCGTGTTTGATTTAGAGTTCCAACTACATGTATCCATATAGGAGAAAACAGAGTGAAACCTAAACATGAAAACGGTTACTGCAAAGGAACGGTTTAACCTAGAAGAACGAAATTCGGTGAGCCAAGTGGGACTGGTGTACTGATCATTACCTGCAAGTATCATCAAGATTGGGTGAAAAAATGTTTGCTGAGATTTCAAGAAACTCGTAGGTTTTGGTACTTGGCAACCCCTTTGAATGAAAGTGATTCTCATCAGTCTCTGCTTGGGGCTACTTCCATAGGACACAAACCGTAGCCATAGAACTTGGAACTACATTATTGTGCCAAGTTTCAAAGAGCTAGCACAAACCGTGTTTGATTTAGAGTTCCAACTACATGTATCCATATAGGAGAAAACAGAGTGAAACCTAAACATGAAAACGGTTACTGCAAAGGAACGGTTTAACCTAGAAGAACGAAATTTGGTCACCAAGTGGGACTGGTATCCTGATCCTTACCTGCAAGTATCATCACGATTTGGTGAAAAAATGTTTTCTGAGATTTCAGGAAACTCGTATTTTTTTGGAAGCTTGGCAACCCCTTTCAATGAAAGTGATTCTCGTCAGTCTCTGCTTGGGGCTACTTACATAGGACACAAACCATAATCATAGAACTTGGAACTACATTATTGTGCCAAGTTTCAAAGAGCTAGCACAAACCGTGTTTGATTTAGAGTTCCAACTACATGTATCCATATAGGAGAAAACAGAGTGAAACCTAAATATGAAAACGGTTACTGCAAAGGAACGGTTTAACCTAGAAGAACGAAATTTGGGGAGCCAAGTGGGACTAGTGTACAGATCATTACCTGCAAGTATCATGAAGATTGGGTGAAAAAATATTTGTTGAGATTTCAGGAAACTCGTAGTATTTTGGTAGCTTGGCAACCCCTTTCAATGAAAGTGATTCTCGTCAGTCTCTGCTTGGGGCTACTTCCATAGGACACAAACCATAGCCATAGAAATGGGAACTACATTATTGTGCCAAGTTTCAAAGAGCTAGCACAAACCGTGTTTGATTTAGAGTTCCAACTACATGTATCCATATAGGAGAAAACAGAGTGAAACCTAAACATGAAAACGGTAACTGCAAAGGGACGGTTTAACCTAGAAGAACGAAATTTGGTTAGCCAAGTGGAACTGGTGTACTTATCATTACCTGCAAATATCATCAAGATTGGGTGAAAAAATGTTTGCTGAGATTTCAGGAAACTCGTAGTTTTTTGGAAGCTTGCAAGCCCTTTCAATGAAAGTGATTCTCGTCAGTCTCTGCTTGGGGCTACTTCCATAGGACACAAACCATAGCCATAGAACTTGGAACTACATTATTGTGCCAAGTTTCAAAGAGCTAGCAGAAACCTTGTTTGATATAGAGTTCCAAATACATTTATCCATATAGGAGAAAACAGAGTGAAACCTAAACATGAAAACGGTTACTGCAAAGCAACGGTTTAACCTAGAAGAACGAAATTTGGTGAGCCAAGTGCGATTGGTGTACTCATCATTACCTGCAAGTATCATCAAGATTGGGTGAAAAAATGTTTGCTGAGATTTCAGGAAACTCATAGATTTTTGGTAGCTTGGCAACCCCTTTCAATGAAAGTGATTCTCTTCAGTCTCTGCTTGGGGCTACTTCCATAGGACACAATCCATAGCCATAGAACTTGGAACTACATTATTGTGCCAAGTTTCAAAGAGCTAGCACAAACCGTGTTTGATTTAGAGTTCCAACTACATGTATCCATAGAGGAGAAAACAGAGTGAAACCTAAACATGAAAACGGTTACTGCAAAGCAACGGTTTAACCTAGAAGAAGGAAATTTGGTAAGCCATGTGGGATTGGTGTACTGATCATTACCTGCAAGTATCATCAAGATTGGGTGAAAAAATGTTTGTTGAGATTTCAGGAAACTCGTAGTATTTTGGTAGCTTGGCAACCCCTTTCAATGAAAGTGATTCTCGTCAGTCTCTGCTTGGGGCTACTTCCATAGGACACAAACCATAGCCATAGAAATGGGAACTACATTATTGTGCCAAGTTTAAAAGAGCTAGGACAAACCGTGTTTGATTTAGAGTTCCAACTACATGTATCCATATAGGAGAAAACAGAGTGAAACCTAAACATGAAAACGGTTACTGCAAAGGGACGGTTTAACCTAGAAGAACGAAATTTGGTTAGCCAATGGGAACTGGTGTACTTATCATTACCTGCAAATATCATCAAGATTGGGTGAAAAAATGTTTGCTGAGATTTCAGGAAACTCGTAGTTTTTTGGAAGCTTGCAAGCGCTTTCAATGAAAGTGATTCTCGTCAGTCTCTGCTTGGGGCTACTTCCATTGGACACAAACCATTGCCATAGAACTTGGAACTACATTATTGTGCCAAGTTTCAAAGAGCTAGCACAAACCGTGTTTGATTTAGAGTTCCAAATACATGTATCCATACAGGAGAAAACAGAGTGAAACCTAAACATGAAAACGGTTACTGCAAAGCAACGGTTTAACCTAGAAGAACGGAATTTGGTGAGCCAAGTGCGATTGATGTACTCATCATTACCTGCAAGTATCATCAAGATTGGGTAAAAAATGTTTGCTGAGATTTCAGGAAACTCATAGTTTTTTGGTAGCTTGGCAACCCCTTTCAATGAAAGTGATTCTCTTCAGTCTCTGCTTGGGGCTACTTCCATAGGACACAATCCATAGCCATAGAACTTGGAACTACATTATTGTGCCAAGTTTCAAAGAGCTAGCACAAACCGTGTTTGATTTAGAGTTCCAACTACATGTATCCATATAGGAGAAAACAGAGTGAAACCTAAACATGAAAACGGTTACTGCAAAGCAACGGTTTAACCTAGAAGAACGAAATTTGGTGAGCCATGTGGGATTGGTGTACTGATCATTACCTGCAAGTATCATCAAGATTGGGTGAAAAAATGTTTGCTGAGATTTCAGGAAACTCGTAGTTTTTTGGAAGCTTGGCAACCCCTTTCAATGAAAGTGATTCTCGTCAGTCTCTGCTTGGGGCTACTTCCATAGGACACAAACCATAGCCATAGAAATGGGAACTACATTATTGTGCCAAGTTTCAAAGAGGTAGGACAAACCGTGTTTGATTTAGAGTTCCAACTACATGTATCCATATAGGAGAAAACAGAGTGAAACCTAAACATGAAAACGGTTACTGCAAAGGAACGGTTAAACCTAGAAGAACGAAATTTGGTGAGCCAATTGGGATTGGTGTACTGATCATTAAATGGAAGTATCATAAAAATTGGGAGAAAAAATGTTTGCTGAGATTTCAGGAAACTCGTAGTTTTTTGGAAGCTTGGCAACCCCTTTCAATGAAAGTGATTCTCGTCAGTCTCTGCTTGGGGCTACTTCCATAGGACACAAACCAGAGCCATAGAACTTGGAACTACATTATTGTGCCACGTTTCAAAGAGCTAGCACAAACCGTGTTTGATTTAGAGTTCCAACTACATGTGTCCATATAGGAGAAAACAGAGTGAAACCTAAACATGAAAACGGTTACTGCAAAGGGACGGTTTAACGTAGAAGAACGAAATTTGGTTAGCCAAGTGGAACTGGTGTACTGATCATTACCTGCAAATATCATCAAGATTGGGTGAAAAATTGTTTGCTGAGATTTCAGGAAACTCGTAGTTTTTTGGAAGCTTGCAAGCCCTTTCAATGAAAGTGATTCTCGTCAGTCTCTGCTTGGGGCTACTTCCATAGGACACAAACCATAGCCATAGAACTTGGAACTACATTATTGTGCCAAGTTTCAAAGAGCTAGCAGAAACCGTGTTTGATTTAGAGTTCCAACTACAAGTATCCATATAGGAGAAAACAGAGTGAAACCTAAACATGAAAACGGTTACTGCAAAGGAACGGTTTAACCTAGAAGAACGAAATTTGGTGAGCCAAGTGGGACTGGTGTACTGATCATTACCTGCAAGTATCATCAAGATTGGGACAAAAAATGTTTGCTGAGATTTCAGGAAACTCGTAGTTTTTTGGAAGCTTGGCAACCCCTTTCAATGAAAGTGATTCTCGTCAGTCTCTGCTTGGGGCTACTTCAATAAGACACAAACCATAGCCATGAAACTTGGAACTACATTATTGTGCCAAGTTTCAAAGAGCTAGCACAAACCGTGTTTGATTTAGAGTTCCAACTACATGTATTCATATACGAGAAAACAGAGTGAAACCTAAACATGAAAACGGTTACTGCAAAGGAACGGTTTAACCTAGAAGAACGAAATTTGGTGAGCCTAGTGGGATTGGTGTACTGATCATTAAATGGAAGTATCATCAAGATTGGGTGAAAAAATGTTTGCTGAGATTTCAGGAAACTCGTAGTTTTTTGGAAGCTTGGCAACCCCTTTCAATGAAATTGATTCTCGTCAGTCTCTGCTTGGGGCTACTTCCATAGGACAAAAACCAGAGCCATAGAACTTGGAACTACATTATTGTGCCAAGTTGAAAAGAGCTAGCACAAACCGTGTTTGATTTAGAGTTCCAACTACATGTATCCATATAGGAGAAAACAGAGTGAAACCTAAACATGAAAACGGTTACTGCAAAGGAACGGTTTAACCTAGAAGAACGAAATTTGGTGAGCCAAGTGGGATTGGTGTACTGATCATTACCTGCAAGTATCATCACGATTTGGTGAAAAAATGTTTGCTGAGATTTCAGGAAACTCGTAGTTTTTTGGAAGCTTGGCAACCCCTTTCAATGAAAGTGATTCTCGTCAGTCTCTGCTTGGGGCTACTTCCATAGGACACAAACCATAGCCATAGAACTTGGAACTACATTATTGTGCCAAGTTTGAAAGAGCTAGCCCAAACCGTGTTTGATTTAGAGTTCCAACTACATGTATGCATATAGGAGAAAACAGAGTGAAACCTAAACATGAAAACGTTTACTGCAAAGGAACGGTTTAACCTAGAAGAACGAAATTTGGTCACCAAGTGGGACTAGTGTACTGATCATTACCTGCAAGTATCATCAAGATTGGGTGAAAAAATGTTTGCTGAGAATTCAGGAAACTCGTAGTTTTTTGGAAGCTTGGCAACCCCTTTCAATGAAAGTGATTCTCGTCAGTCTCTGCTTGGGGCTACTACCATAGGACACAAACCTTAGCCATAGAACTTGGAACTACATTATTGTCCCAAGTTTCAAAGAGCTAGCACAAACCGTGTTTGATTTAGAGTTCCAACTACATGTATCCATATAGGAGAAAACAGAGTGAAACCTAAACATGAAAACGGTTACTGCAAAGGAACGGTTTAACCTAGAAGAACGAAATTCGGTGAGCCAAGTGGGACTGGTGTACTGATCATTACCTGCAAGTATCATCAAGATTGGGTGAAAAAATGTTTGCTGAGATTTCAAGAAACTCGTAGGTTTTGGTACTTGGCAACCCCTTTGAATGAAAGTGATTCTCATCAGTCTCTGCTTGGGGCTACTTCCATAGGACACAAACCGTAGCCATAGAACTTGGAACTACATTATTGTGCCAAGTTTCAAAGAGCTAGCACAAACCGTGTTTGATTTAGAGTTCCAACTACATGTATCCATATAGGAGAAAACAGAGTGAAACCTAAACATGAAAACGGTTACTGCAAAGGAACGGTTTAACCTAGAAGAACGAAATTTGGTCACCAAGTGGGACTGGTATCCTGATCCTTACCTGCAAGTATCATCACGATTTGGTGAAAAAATGTTTTCTGAGATTTCAGGAAACTCGTATTTTTTTGGAAGCTTGGCAACCCCTTTCAATGAAAGTGATTCTCGTCAGTCTCTGCTTGGGGCTACTTACATAGGACACAAACCATAATCATAGAACTTGGAACTACATTATTGTGCCAAGTTTCAAAGAGCTAGCACAAACCGTGTTTGATTTAGAGTTCCAACTACATGTATCCATATAGGAGAAAACAGAGTGAAACCTAAACATGAAAACGGTTACTGCAAAGCAACGGTTTAACCTAGAAGAACGAAATTTGGGGAGCCAAGTGGGACTAGTGTACAGATCATTACCTGCAAGTATCATCAAGATTGGGTTAAAAAATGTTTGCTGAGAATTCAGGAAACTCGTAGTTTTTTGGAAGCTTGGCAACCCCTTTCAATGAAAGTGATTCTCGTCAGTCTCTGCTTGGGGCTACTTCCATAGGACACAGAACTTAGCCATAGAACTTGGAACTACATTATGGTGCCAGGTTTCAAAGAGCTAGCACAAACCACGTTTGATTTAGAGTTCCAACTACATGTATCCATATAGGAGAAAACAGAGTGAAACCTAAACATGAAAACGGTTACTGCAAAGGAACGGTTTAACCTAGAAGAACGAAATTTGGTCACCAAGTGGGACTGGTGTCCTGATCCTTACCTGCAAGTATCATCAAGATTGGGTGAAAAAATGTTTGCTGATATTTCAGGAAACTCGTATTTTTTGGGAAGCTTGGCAAACCCTTTCAATGAAAGTGATTCTCGTCAGTCTCTGCTTGGGGCTACTTCCATAGGACACAAACCATAATCATAGAACTTGGAACTACATTATTGTGCCAAGTTTCAAAGAGCTAGCACAAACCGTGTTTGATTTAGAGTTCCAACTACATGTATCCATATAGGAGAAAACAGAGTGAAACGTAAACATGAAAACGGTTACTGCAAAGGAACGGTTTAACCAAGAAGAACGAAATTTGGTGAGCCAAATGGGATTGGTGTACTGATCAGTACCTGCAAGTATCATCAAGATTGGGTGAAAAAATGATTGCTGAGATTTCAGGAAACTCGTAGTTTTTTGGAAGCTTGGCAACCCCATTCAATGAAAGTGATTCTCGTCAGTCTCTGCTTGGGGCTACTTCCATAGGACACAAACCATAGCCATAGAAATTGGAACTACATTATTTTGCCAAGTTTCAAAGAGCTAGCACAAACCGTGTTTGATTTAGAGTTCTAAATACATGTATCCATATAGGAGAAAACAGAGTGAAACCTAAACATGAAAACGGCTACTGCAAAGGAACGGTTTAACCTAGAAGAACGAAATTTGGTGAGCCTAGTGGGATTGGTGTACTGATCATTAAATGGAAGTATCATCAAGATTGGGTGAAAAAATGTTTGCTGAGATTTCAGGAAACTCGTAGTTTTTTGGAAGCTTGGCAACCCCTTTCAATGAAAGTGATTCTCGTCAATCTCTGCTTGGGGCTACTTCCATAGGACACAAACCATAGCCATAGAACTTGGAACTACATTATTGTGCCAAGTTTCAAAGAGCTAGCACAAACCGTGTTTGATTTAGAGTTCCAACTACATGTATCCATATAGGAGAAAACAGAGTGAAACCTAAACATGAAAACGGTTACTGCAAAGGAACGGTTTAACCTAGAAGAACGAAATTTGGTCACCAAGTGGGACTGGTGTCCTGATCCTTACCTGCAAGTATCATAAAGATTGGCTGAAAAAATGTTTGCTGATATTTCAGGAAACTCGTATTTTTTTGGAAGCTTGGCAACCCCTTTCAATGAAAGTGATTCTCGTCAGTCTCTGCTTGGGGCTACTTACATAGGACACAAACCATAATCATAGAACTTGGAACTACATTATTGTGACGAGTTTCAAAGAGCTAGCACAAACCGTGTTTGATTTAGAGTTCCAACTACATGTATCCATATAGGAGAAAACAGAGTGAAACCTAAACATGAAAACGGTTACTGCAAAGGAACGGTTTAACCTAGAAGAACGAAATTTGGGGAGCCAAGTGGGACTAGTGTACTGATCATTACCTGCAAGTATCATCAAGATTGGGTGAAAAAATGTTTGCTGAGATTTCAGGAAACTCGTAGTTTTTTGGAAGCTTGGCAAACCGTTTCAATGAAAGTGATTCTCGTCAGTCTCTGCTTGGGGCTACTTCCATAGGACACAAACCATAGCCATAGAACTTGGAACTACATTATTGGGCCAAGTTTCAAAGAGCTAGCACAAACCGTGTTTGATTTAGAGTTCCAACTACATGTATCCATATAGGAGAAAACAGAGTGAAACCATATATGAAAACGTTTACTGCAAACGAACGGTTTAACCTAGAAGAACGAAATTTGGTGATCCAAATGAGATTGGTGTACTGATCATTAAGTGGAAGTATCATCAAGATTCGGTGAAAAAATGATTGCTGAGATTTCAGGAAACTCGTAGTTTTTTGGAAGCTTGGCAACCCCTTTCAATGAAAGTGATTCTCGTCAGTCTCTGCTTGGGGCTACTTCCATAGGACACAAACAATAACCATAGAACTTGGAACTACATTATTGTGCCACGTTTCAAAGAGCTAGCACAAACCGTGTTTGATTTAGAGTTCCAACTACATGTATCCATATAGGAGAAAACAGAGTGAAACCTAAACATGAAAACGGTTACTGCAAAGGAACGGTTTAACCTAGAAGAACGAAATTTGGAGAGCCAAGTGGGATTGGTGTACTGATCATTAAATGGAAGTATCATCAAGATTGGGTGAAAAAATGATTGCTGAGATTTCAGGAAACTCGTAGTTTTTTGGAAGCTTGTCAACCCCTTTCAATGAAAGTGATTCTCGTCAGTCTCTGCTTGGCGCTACTTCCATAGGACACAAACCATAGCGATACAACTTGGAACTACATTATTGTGCCAAGTTTTAAAGAGCTAGCACAAACCGTGTTTGATTTAGAGTTCCAACTACATGTATGCATATAGGAGAAAACAGAGTGAAACCTAAACATGAAAACGGTTACTGCAAAGGAACGGTTTAACCTAGAAGAACGAAATTCGGTGAGCCAAGTGGGACTGGTGTACTGATCATTACCTGCAAGTATCATCAAGATTGGGTGAAAAAATGTTTGCTGAGATTTCAAGAAACTCGTAGGTTTTGGTAGCTTGGCAACCCCTTTGAATGAAAGTCTTTCTCATCAGTCTCTGCTTGGGGCTACTTCCAAAGGACACAAACCGTAGCCATAGAACTTGGAACTACATTATTGTGCCAAGTTTCAAAGAGCTAGCACAAACCGTGTTTGATTTAGAGTTCCAACTACATGTATCCATATAGGAGAAAACAGAGTGAAACCTAAACATTAAAACGGTTACTGCAAAGGAACGGTTTAACCTAGAAGAACGAAATTTGGTCACCAAGTGGGATTGGTATACTGATCCTTACCTGCAAGTATCATAAAGATTGGGTGAAAAAATATTTGCTGATATTTCAGGAAACTCGTATTTTTTTGGAAGCTTGGCAACCCCTTTCAATGAAAGTGATTCTCGTCAGTCTCTGCTTGGGGCTACTTACATAGGACACAAACCATAATCATAGAACTTGGAACTACATTATTGTGCCAAGTTTCAAAGAGCTAGCACAAACCGTGTTTGATTTAGAGTTCCAACTACATGTATCCATATAGGAGAAAACAGAGTGAAAACTAAACAAGAAAACGGTTACTGCAAAGGAACGGTTTTACCTAGAAGAACGAAATTTGGGGAGCCAAGTGGGACTAGTGTACTGATCATTACCTGCAAGTATCATCAAGATTGGGTGAAAAAATGTTTGCTGAGAATTCAGGAAACTCGTAGTTTTTTGGAAGCTTGGCAACCCCTTTCAATGAAAGTGATTCTCGTCAGTCTCTGCTTGG
The DNA here is from genome assembly GCF_045843805.1 of Urocitellus parryii. Taxonomy (NCBI): domain Eukaryota; kingdom Metazoa; phylum Chordata; class Mammalia; order Rodentia; family Sciuridae; genus Urocitellus; species Urocitellus parryii. Next base: position 10,428 of record NW_027551946.1, on the reverse strand, counting down.
GGCTACTACCATAGGATACAAACCTTAGCCATAGAACTTGGAACTACATTATTGTGCCAAGTTTCAAAGAGCTAGCACAAACCGTGTTTGATTTAGAGTTCCAACTACATGTATCCATATAGGAGAAATCAGAGTGAAACCTAAACATTAAAACGGTTACTGCAAAGGAATGGTTTAACCTAGAAGAACGAAATTTGGTGAGCCTAGTGGGATTGGTGTACTGATCATTAAATGGAAGTATCATCAAGATTGGGTGAAAAAATGTTTGCTGAGATTTCAGGAAACTCGTAGTTTTTTGGAAGCTTGGCAACCCCTTTCAATGAAAGTGATTCTCGTCAGTCTCTGCTTGGGGCTACTTCCATAGGACAAAAACCAGAGCCATAGAACTTGGAACTACATTATTGTGCCAAGTTGAAAAGAGCTAGCACAAACCGTGTTTGATTTAGAGTTCCAACTACATGTATCCATATAGGAGAAAACAGAGTGAAACCTAAACATGAAAACGGTTACTGCAAAGGAACGGTTTAACCTAGAAGAACGAAATTTGGTGAGCCAAGTGGGAATGGTGTACTGATCATTAAATGATGTATCATCAAGATTGAGTGAAAAAATGATGGTTGAGATTTCAGGAAACTCGTAGTTTTTTGGAAGCTTGGCAACCCCTTCAAATGAAAGTGATTCTCGTCAGTCTCTGCTTGGGGCTACTTCCATAGGACACAAACCATAGCCATAGAACTTGGAACTACATTATTGTGCCAAGTTTCAAAGAGCTAGCACAAACCGTGTTTGATTTAGAGTTCCAACTACATGTATCCATATTGGAGAAAAGAGAGTGAAACCTAAACATGAAAACGGTTACTGCAAAGGAACGGTTTAACCTAGAAGAACGAAATTTGGAGAGCCAAGTGGGATTGGTGTACTGATCATTAAATGGAAGTATCATCAAGATTGGGTGAAAAAATGTTTGCTGAGATTTCAGAAAACTCTTAGTTTTTTGGAAGCTTGGCAACCCCTTTGAATGAAAGTGATTCTCGTCAGACTCTGCTTGGGGCTACTTCCATAGGACACAAACCATAGCCATAGAACTTGGAACTACATTATTGTGCCACGTTTGAAAGAGCTAGCCCAAACCGTGTTTGATTTAGAGTTCCAACTACATGTATGCATATAGGAGAAAACAGAGTGATACCTAAACATGAAAACGTTTACTGCAAAGGAACGGTTTAACCTAGAAGAACGAAATTTGGTCACCAAGTGGGACTAGTGTACTGATCATTACCTGCAAGTATCATCAAGATTGGGTGAAAAAATGTTTGCTGAGATTTCAGGAAACTCATAGTTTTTTGGTAGCTTGGCAACCCCTTTCAATGAAAGTGATTCTCGTCAGTCTCTGCTTGGGGCTACTTCCATAGGACACAAACCATAGCCATAGAACTTGGAACTACATTATTGTGCCAAGTTTCAAAGAGCTAGCACAAACCGTGTTTGATTTAGAGTTCCAACTACATGTATCCATATAGGAGAAAACAGAGTGAAACCTAAACATGAAAACGGTTACTGCAAAGGAACGGTTTAACCTAGAAGAACGAAATTCGGTGAGCCAAGTGGGACTGGTGTACTGATCATTACCTGCAAGTATCATCAAGATTGGGTGAAAAAATGTTTGCTGAGATTTCAAGTAACTCGTAGGTTTTGGTAGCTTGGCAACCCCTTTGAATGAAAGTGATTCTCATCAGTCTCTGCTTGGGGCTACTTCCATAGGACACAAACCGTAGCCATAGAACTTGGAACTACATTATTGTGCCAAGTTTCAAAGAGCTAGCACAAACCGTGTTTGATTTAGAGTTCCAACTACATGTATCCATATAGGAGAAAACAGAGTGAAACCTAAATATGAAAACGGTTTCTGCAAAGGAACGGTTTAACCTAGAAGAACGAAATTTGGTCACCAAGTGGGACTGGTGTCCTGATCCTTACCTGCAAGTATCATCAAGATTGGGTGAAAAAATGTTTGCTGATATTTCAGGAAACTCGTATTTTTTTGGAAGCTTGGCAACCCCTTTCAATGAAAGTGATTCTCGTCAGTCTCTGCTTGGGGCTACTTACATAGGACACAAACCATAATCATAGAACTTGGAACTACATTATTGTGCCAAGTTTCAAAGAGCTAGCACAAACCGTGTTTGATTTAGAGTTCCAACTACATGTATCCATATAGGAGAAAAGAGAGTGAAACCTAAACATGAAAACGGTTACTGCAAAGGAACGGTTTAACCTAGAAGAACGAAATTTGGTGATCCAAATGAGATTGGTGTACTGATCATTAAGTGGAAGTATCATCAAGATTCGGTGAAAAAATGATTGCTGAGATTTCAGGAAACTCGTAGTTTTTTGGAAGCTTGGCAACCCCTTTCAATGAAAGTGATTCTCGTCAGTCTCTGCTTGGGGCTACTTACATAGGACACAAACCATAGCCATAGAACTTGGAACTACATTATTGTGCCAAGTTTCAAAGAGCTAGCACAAACCGTGTTTGATTTAGAGTTCCAAATACATGTATCCATATAGGAGAAAACAGAGTGAAACCTAAACATGAAAACGGTTACTGCAAAGGAACGGTTTAACCTAGAAGAACGAAATTCGGTGAGCAAAGTGGGACTGGTGTACTGATTACCTGCAAGTATCATCAAGATTGGGTGAAAAAATGTTTGCTGAGATTTCAAGAAACTCGTAGGTTTTGGTAGCTTGGCAACCCCTTTGAATGAAAGTCTTTCTCATCAGTCTCTGCTTGGGGCTACTTCCATAGGACACAAACCGTAGCCATAGAACTTGGAACTACATTTTTTTGCCAAGTTTCAAAGAGCTAGCACAAACCGTGTTTGATTTAGAGTTCCAACTACATGTATCCATATAGGAGAAAATAGAGTGAAACCTAAACATGAAAACGGTTACTGCAAAGGAACGGTTTAACCTAGAAGAACGAAATTTGGTCACCAAGTGGGACTGGTGTCCTGATCCTTACCTGCAAGTATCATAAAGATTGGGTGAAAAAATATTTGCTGATATTTCAGGAAACTCGTATTTTTTTGGAAGCTTGGCAACCCCTTTCAATGAAAGTGATTCTCGTCAGTCTCTGCTTGGGGCTACTTACATAGGACACAAACCATAATCATAGAACTTGGAACTACATTATTGTGCCAAGTTTCAAAGAGCTAGCACAAACCGTGTTTGATTTAGAGTTCCAACAACATGTATCCATATAGGAGAAAACAGAGTGAAAACTAAACAAGAAAACGGTTACTGCAAAGGAACGGTTTAACCTAGAAGAACGAAATTTGGGGAGCCAAGTGGGACTAGTGTACTGATCATTACCTGCAAGTATCATCAAGATTGGGTGAAAAAATGTTTGCTGAGAATTCAGGAAACTCGTAGTTTTTTGGAAGCTTGGCAACCCCTTTCAATGAAAGTGATTCTCGTCAGTCTCTGCTTGGGGCTACTACCATAGGACACAAACCTTAGCCATAGAACTTGGAACTACATTATTGTGCCAAATTTCAAAGAGCTAGCACAAACCGTGTTTGATTTAGAGTTCCAACTACATGTATCCATATAGGAGAAATCAGAGTGAAACCTAAACATTAAAACGGTTACTGCAAAGGAATGGTTTAACCTAGAAGAACGAAATTTGGTGAGCCTAGTGGGATTGGTGTACTGATCATTAAATGGAAGTATCATCAAGATTGGGTGAAAAAATGTTTGCTGAGATTTCAGGAAACTCGTAGTTTTTTGGAAGCTTGGCAACCCCTTTCAATGAAAGTGATTCTCGTCAGTCTCTGCTTGGGGCTACTTCCATAGGACACAAACCTTAGCCATAGAACTTGGAACTACATTATGGTGCCAAGTTTCAAAGAGCTAGCACAAACCACGTTTGATTTAGAGTTGCAACTACATGTATCCATATAGGAGAAAACAGAGTGAAACCTAAACATGAAAACGGTTACTGCAAAGGAACGGTTTAACCTAGAAGAACGAAATTTGGTCACCAAGTGGGACTGGTGTCCTGATCCTTACCTGCAAGTATCATCAAGATTGGGTGAAAAAATGTTTGCTGAGATTTCAGGAAACTCGTATTTTTTTTGGAAGCTTGGCAACCCCTTTCAATGAAAGTGATTCTCCTCAGTCTCTGCTTGGGGCTACATCCATAGGACACAAACCATAATCATAGAACTTGGAACTAAATTATTGTGCCAAGTTTCAAAGAGCTAGCACAAACCGTGTTTGATTTAGAGTTCCAACTACATGTATCCATATAGGAGAAAACAGAGTGAAACCTAAACATGAAAACGGTTACTGCAAAGGAACGGTTTAACCTAGAAGAACGAAATTTGGTGAGCCAAATGGGATTGGTGTACTGATCAGTACCTGCAAGTATCATCAAGATTGGGTGAAAAAATGATTGCTGAGATTTCAGGAAACTCGTAGTTTTTTGGAAGCTTGGCAACCCCTTTCAATGAAAGTGATTCTCGTCAGTCTCTGCTTGGGGCAACTTCCATAGGACACAAACCATAGCCATAGAACTTGGAACTACATTATTGTGCCAAGTTTCAAAGAGCTAGCACAAACCGTGTTTGATTTAGAGTTCCAAATACATGTATCCATATTGGAAAAAACAGAGTGAAACCTAAACATGAAAACGGTTACAGCAAAGGAACGTTTTAACCTAGAAGAACGAAATTTGGTGAGCCAAGTGGGACTGCTGTACTGATCATTACCTGCAAGTACCATCAAGATTGGGAGAAAAAATGTATGCTGAGATTTCAGGAAACTCGTAGTTTTTTGGAAGCTTGGCAACCCTTTCAATGAAAGTGATTCTCGTCAGTCTCTGCTTCGGGCTAATTCCATAGGACACAAACCATCGCGATAGAACATGGAACTACATTATTGTGCCAAGTTTCAAAGAGCTAGCACAAACCGTGTTTGATTTAGAGTTCCAACTACATGTATCCATATAGGAGAAAACAGAGTGAAACATAAACATGAAAACGGTTACTGCAAAGGAACGGTTTAACCTAGAAGAACGAAATATGGTGAGCCTAGTGGGATTGGTGTACTGATCATTAAATGGAAGTATCATCAAGATTGGGTGAAAAAATGTTTGGTGAGAATTCAGGAAATTCGTAGTTTTTTGGAAGGTTGGCAACCCCTTTCAATGAATGTGATTCTCGTCAGTCTCTGCTTGGGGCTACTTCCATAGGACACAAACCATAGCCATAGAACTTGGAACTACATTATTGTGCCAAGTTTCAATTAGCTAGGACAAACCGTGTTTGATTTAGAGTTCCAACTACATGTATCCATATAGGAGAAAACAGAGTGAAACCTAAACATGAAAACGGTTACTGAAAAGGAACGGTTTAACCTAGAAGAACGAAATTTGGTGAGCCTAGTGGGATTGGTGTACTGATCATTAAATGGAAGTATCATCAATATTGGGTGAAAAAATGTTTGCTGAGATTTCAGGAAACTCGTAGTTTTTTGGAAGCTTGGCAACCCCTTTCAATGAAAGTGATTCTCGTCAGTCTCTGCTTGGGGCTACTTCCATAGGACAAAAACCAGAGCCATAGAACTTGGAACTACATTATTGTGCCAAGTTGAAAAGAGCTAGCACAAACCGTGTTTGATTTAGAGTTCCAACTACATGTATCCATATAGGAGAAAACAGAGTGAAACCTAAACATGAAAACGGTTACTGCAAAGGAACGGTTTAACCTAGAAGAACGAAATTTGGTGAGCCAAGTGGGAATGGTGTACTGATCATTAAATGGATGTATCATCAAGATTGAGTGAAAAAATGATGGTTGAGATTTCAGGAAACTCGTAGTTTTTTGGAAGCTTGGCAACCCCTTCAAATGAAAGTGATTCTCGTCAGTCTCTGCTTGGGGCTACTTCCATAGGACACAAACCATAGCCATAGAACTTGGAACTACATTATTGTGCCAAGTTTCAAAGAGCTAGCACAAACCGTGTTTGATTTAGAGTTCCAACTACATGTATCCATATTGGAGAAAAGAGAGTGAAACCTAAACATGAAAACGGTTACTGCAAAGGAACGGTTTAACCTAGAAGAACGAAATTTGGAGAGCCAAGTGGGATTGGTGTACTGATCATTAAATGGAAGTATCATCAAGATTGGGTGAAAAAATGTTTGCTGAGATTTCAGAAAACTCGTAGTTTTTTGGAAGCTTGGCAACCCCTTTGAATGAAAGTGATTCTCGTCAGACTCTGCTTGGGGCTACTTCCATAGGAGACAAACCATAGCCATAGAACTTGGAACTACATTATTGTGCCACGTTTGAAAGAGCTAGCCCAAACCGTGTTTGATTTAGAGTTCCAACTACATGTATGCATATAGGAGAAAACAGAGTGAAACCTAAACATGAAAACGTTTACTGCAAAGGAACGGTTTAACCTAGAAGAACGAAATTTGGTCACCAAGTGGGACTAGTGTACTGATCATAAAGTGGAAGTATCATCCAGATTGGGTGAAAAAATGATTGCTGAGATTTCAGGAAACTCATAGTTTTTTGGAAGCTTGGCAACCCCTTTCAATGAAAGTGATTCTCGTCAGTCTCTGCTTGGGGCTACTTCCATAGGACACAAACCATAGCCATAGAACTTGGAACTACATTATTGTGCCAAGTTTCAAAGAGCTAGCACAAACCGTGTTTGATTTAGAGTTCCAACTACATGTATCCATATAGGAGAAAACAGAGTGAAACCTAAACATTAAAACGGTTACTGCAAAGGAACGGTTTAACCTAGAAGAACGAAATTCGGTGAGCCAAGTGGGACTGGTGTACTAATCATCACCTGCAAGTATCATCAAGATTGGGTGAAAAAATGTTTGCTGAGATTTCAAGAAACTCGTAGGTTTTGGTAGCTTGGCAACCCCTTTGAATGAAAGTGATTCTCATCAGTCTCTGCTTGGGGCTACTTCCATAGTACACAAACCGTAGCCATAGAACTTGGAACTACATTATTGTGCCAAGTTTCAAAGAGCTAGCACAAACCGTGTTTGATTTAGAGTTCCAACTACATGTATCCATATAGGAGAAAACAGAGTGAAACCTAAACATGAAAACGGTTTCTGCAAAGGAACGGTTTAACCTAGAAGAACGAAATTTGGTCACCAAGTGGGACTGGTGTCCTGATCCTTACCTGCAAGTATCATCAAGATTGGGTGAAAAAATGTTTGCTGATATTTCAGGAAACTCGTATTTTTTTGGAAGCTTGGCAACCCCTTTCAATGAAAGTGATTCTCGTCAGTCTCTGCTTGGGGCTACTTACATAGGACACAAACCATAATCATAGAACTTGGAACTACTTTATTGTGCCAAGTTTCAAAGAGCTAGCACAAACCGTGTTTGATTTAGAGTTCCAACTATATGTATCCATATAGGAGAAAAGAGAGTGAAACCTAAACATGAAAACGGTTACTGCAAAGGAACGGTTTAACCTAGAAGAACGAAATTTGGAGAGCCAAGTGGGATTGGTGTACTGATCATTAAATGGAAGTATCATCAAGATTGGGTGAAAAAATGATTGCTGAGATTTCAGGAAACTCGTAGTTTTTTGGAAGCTTGGCAACCCCTTTCAATGAAAGTGATTCTCATCAGTCTCTGCTTGGGGCTACTTCCATAGGACACAAACCATAGCCATAGAACTTGGAACTACATTATTGTGCCAAGTTTCAAAGAGCTAGCACAAACCGTGTTTGATTTAGAGTTCCAACTACATGTATCCATATAGGAGAAAACAGAGTGAAACCTAAACATGAAAACGGTTACTGCAAAGGAACGGTTTAACCTAGAAGAACGAAATTTGGTGAGCCTAGTGGGATTGGTGTACTGATCATTAAATGGAAGTATCATCAAGATTGGATGAAAAAATGTTTGCTGAGATTTCAGGAAACTCGTAGTTTTTTGGAAGCTTGGCAACCCCTTTCAATGAAAGTGATTCTCGTCAGTCTCTGCTTGGGGCTACTTCCATAGGACACAAACCTTAGCCATAGAACTTGGAACTACATTATGGTGCCAAGTTTCAAAGAGCTAGCACAAACCACGTTTGATTTAGAGTTCCAACTACATGTATCCATATAGGAGAAAACAGAGTGAAACCTAAACATGAAAAAGGTTACTGCAAAGGAACGGTTTAACCTAGAAGAACGAAATTTGGTCACCAAGTGGGACTGGTGTCCTGATCCTTACCTGCAAGTATCATCAAGATTGGGTGAAAAAATGTTTGCTGATATTTCAGGAAACTCGTATTTTTTTGGAAGCTTGGCAACCCCTTTCAATGAAAGTGATTCTCGTCAGTCTCTGCTAGGGGCTATTTCCATAGGACACAAACCATAATCATAGAACTTGGAACTACATTATTGTGCCAAGTTTCAAAGAGCTAGCACAAACCGTGTTTGATTTAGAGTTCCAACTACATGTATCCATATAGGAGAAAACAGAGTGAAACCTAAACATGAAAACGGTTACTGCAAAGGAACGGTTTAACCTAGAAGAACGAAATTTGGTGAGCCAAATGGGATTGGTGTACTGATCATTACCTGCAAGTATCATCAAGATTGGGTGAAAAAATGTATGCTGAGATTTCAGGAAACTCGTAGTTTTTTGGAAGCTTGGCAACCCTTTCAATGAAAGTGATTCTCGTCAGTCTCTGCTTGGGGCTAATTCCATAGGACACAAACCATCGTGATAGAACATGGAACTACATTATTGTGCCAAGTTTCAAAGAGGTAGCACAAACCGTGTTTGATTTAGAGTTCCAACTACATGTATCCATATAGGAGAAAACAGAGTGAAACATAAACATGAAAACGGTTACTGCAAAGGAACGGTTTAACCTAGAAGAACGAAATTTGGTGAGCCTAGTGGGATTGGTGTACTGATCATTAAATGGAAGTATCATCAAGATTGGGTGAAAAAATGTTTGGTGAGAATTCAGGAAATTCGTAGTTTTTTGGAAGCTTGGCAACCCCTTTCAATGAATGTGATTCTCGTCAGTCTCTGCTTGGGGCTACTTCCATAGGACACAAACCATAGCCATAGAACTTGGAACTACATTATTGTGCCAAGTTTCAATTAGCTAGCACAAACCGTGATTGATTTAGAGTTCCAACTACATGTATCCATATAGGAGAAAACAGAGTGAAATCTAAACATGAAAACGGTTACTGAAAAGGAACGGTTTAACCTAGAAGAACGAAATTTGGTGAGCCAAGTGGGAATGGTGTACTGATCATTAAATGGATGTATCATCAAGATTGAGTGAAAAAATGATGGTTGAGATTTCAGGAAACTCGTAGTTTTTTGGAAGCTTGGCAACCCCTTCAAATGAATGTGATTCTCGTCAGTCTCTGCTTGGGGCTACTTCCATAGGACACAAACCATAGCCATAGAACTTGGAACTACATTATTGTGCCAAGTTTCAAAGAGCTAGCACAAACCGTGTTTGATTTAGAGTTCCAACTACATGTATCCATATTGGAGAAAAGAGAGTGAAACCTAAACATGAAAACGGTTACTGCAAAGGAACGGTTTAACCTAGAAGAACGAAATTTGGAGAGCCAAGTGGGATTGGTGTACTGATCATTAAATGGAAGTATCATCAAGATTGGGTGAAAAAATGTTTGCTGAGATTTCAGAAAACTCGTAGTTTTTTGGAAGCTTGGCAACCCCTTTGAATGAAAGTGATTCTCGTCAGACTCTGCTTGGGGCTACTTCCATAGGACACAAACCATAGCCATAGAACTTGGAACTACATTATTGTGCCACGTTTGAAAGAGCTAGCCCAAACCGTGTTTGATTTAGAGTTCCAACTACATGTATGCATATAGGAGAAAACAGAGTGAAACCTAAACATGAAAACGTTTACTGCAAAGGAACGGTTTAACCTAGAAGAACGAAATTTGGTCACCAAGTGGGACTAGTGTACTGATCATTACCTGCAAGTATCATCAAGATTGGGTGAAAAAATGTTTGCTGAGAATTCAGGAAACTCGTAGTTTTTTGGAAGCTTGGCAACCCCTTTCAATGAAAGTGATTCTCGTCAGTCTCTGCTTGGGGCTACTTCCATAGGACACAAACCTTAGCCATAGAACTTGGAACTACATTATTGTCCCAAGTTTCAAAGAGCTAGCACAAACCGTGTTTGATTTAGAGTTCCAACTACATGTATCCATATAGGAGAAATCAGAGTGAAACCTAAACATTAAAACGGTTACTGCAAAGGAATGGTTTAACCTAGAAGAACGAAAATTGGTGAGCCTAGTGGGATTGGTGTACTGATCATTTAATGGAAGTATCATCAAGATTGGGTGAAAAAATATTTGCTGAGATTTCAGGAAACTCTTAGTTG